>NC_036869.1:7272150-7275450 GCF_002910315.2 Salvelinus sp. IW2-2015
ATGTGGCACAGGTCTGTGTGGAATACAGGACCAGTCTTGTCTGTGCAGCAGACTGCCATCTCATTAATGTAGTGGTGGTATGTCTTGTGTCCAGGCATTTTCTCACAGGACAGATAGATAGACTAGACCCCCTAGGGAGAGGCTTATAGGACCACAGGCAGCCGGGTGGCAACCGTACCAGGCTGTGTTTTGGGGTATTTGTGTGTGTGTGTGTGTCTCAGTAATAATCCCTGCAGTTTGTCAGTATCTGACTGACCTCTCAAAAACAGACATTGTTATCTCTCTGACAACGTTTTCCATATTTCTATGAGCTGGTTGATTCGTCCAGCTGTTAGAAACACAGGTGTGACTAGTCCACAATGATCAGAGGACGATGATGACAAGAGAGGTTAAGCTCATGTTAGATAAAAAAGCATGGAGAGTGACGGACGAGTGGCCTTGATATGACAGCCGTTGCCAAGCAACACGGATGCATATTATTTTGCCAAAAAAGAGAAGTAGGAGTGGGACAAACATCAAACCTACCAAGCACACCAGAGTCACCATGAACAGAATGAAGGTGTGAACTTTTATCGCTATGAGGAGTTGCCCATGTGTCTGTTCTGGTCACATAAGCAACCAGTATACAATACAACCAGTCTGCAATCAACCACCACTGACCTTGCAGCCCAGTTTATCCACAAGGGCCACAATGGAATTCTTGAAGAGGGTGGCTGCAGTCAGGGGTCGTTTAGTGACCTCTGTGATGCTCAGCTGACCATCGGGCCACATCTCCTTCAGCACAGGGTTGGAACTACAGAACGAGAGAGAGAGAGAGAGAGAGAGAGAAGTGAGAAAGAGGTTATAAAAGCGAACACAGGCTCAAATGTAAGAGTTTGAAGAGAGTTTTAACAGCTGAAGGAGAAAGAGGAGAGCAGGGAGTACTGTAATGATAGGATGAAGTAGTCTAGGAGACAAGGGGAGAGCAGAGGGTACTGTAATGACAGGATGAAGTAGTCTAGGAGAGAAGAGGAGAGCAGAGGGTACTATAAGGAAGGAGAAAGTTAGTCTAGAGAGAGAAGGGGAGAGGAGAGGGTACGTCAGTGACCAGAAGTGAAGTGTCTTATGGAGAGAGAGGAGAGCAGAGGGTCACTGTAATGACAGATGAGTGTCTAAGGAGAGAAGAGGAGAGCAGAGGGTACTTTAATGACAGGATGAAGTGTCTAGGAGAGAAAGGGGAGAGCAGAGGGTACTGTAATGACAGGATGAAGTAGTCTAGGAGAGAGAAAGGAGAGCAGAGGGTACTGTAATGACAGGATGAAGTAGTCTAGGAAGAAGAGGAGAGCAGAGGGTATGTTAAGGACAGGATGAAGTAGTCTAGGAGAGAAGAGAGAGCAAGGGTACTGGTAAGGACAGGATGAAGTAGTCGGAGAGAAGAGGAGACAGAGGGTACTGTAATGACAGGATAAGTAGTCCTAGGAGAGAAGAGGAGAGCAGAGGTACTGTAATGACAGGATGAAGTAGTCAAGGAGAGAAGAGGAGAGCAGAGGTACTAGTAACTGACAGGATGAAGTAGTCTAGGGAGAGAAGGGGAGAGCAGTAGGGTACTGTAAGTGACAGGATGAAGAGTCTAGAGAGAAGGGAGAGAGAGGTACTGTAGACAGGATGAAGTAGTCTAGGAGAGAAGAGTGAGAGCAGGGGTACTGTAAGACAGGATGAAGTAGTTCTAGGAGAGAAGAGGAGAGCCGAGGGGTACTGTAATGACAGGAGAAGTAGTACCTAGGAGAGAAGACGGAGAGCAGAGGGTACTTAAGGACAGGATGAAGTAGTCTAGAGAGAGAAGAGAGAGGGCAGAGGTGTACTGTAATGACAGATGAAGTAGTCTAGGAGAGAAGAGGAGAGCAGAGGGTACTGTAATGGAACAGGATGAAGTAGTCTAGGAAGAAGGGGAGAGCAAGGAGGGTACTGTAATGACAGGATGAAGTAGTCTAGGAAAGAAGAGGAGAGCAGAGGGTACTGTAATGACAAGGGAGAAGTAGTCTAGGAGAGAGAGGAAGAGGCAGAGGGTACACTGTAAGGACAGGAATGAAGTATCGTAGGAGAGAAGAGAGAGCAGAGCCGGTACTGTAAGGACAGGATGAAGTAGTCTAGGGAGAAGAGGAGAGCAGAGGTACTGTAATGACAGGATGAAGTAGTCCTAGAGAGAAGAGGAGAGCAGAGGGTACTGTATGACAGGATGAAGTAGTCTAGCGAGAGAAGGGAGAGCAGAGGGTGACTGTAATGACAGGATGAAGTAGTCTAGGAGAGAAGGGGAGAGCAGAGGTACTGTAATGGACAGGATGAAGTAGTCTAGGAGAGAGGGGAGAGCAGAGGGTACTGCTAATATGACAGGATGAAGTAGTCTAGGAGAGAAGGGGAGAGCAGAGGGTACTGTAAGGACAGGATGAAGTAGTCTAGAGGAGAAGGGAGAGCAAAGGGTACTGTTAATGACAGGATGAAGTAGTCTAGGAGAGAAGAGGAGAGCGAGAGGTACTGTAGAACAGAATGAAGTAGTCTAGGAGAAGAGGGGAGAGCCAGAGGGTATGTAATGACAGGCGAAGTAGTCTAGGAGAGAAGCAGGAGCAGAGGGGTACTGTAACGACAGGATGAAGTAGTCTAGGAGAGAAGAGAAGCAGAGGGTACCTGTAATGACAGGATGCAAGTAGTCTAGGAGAGAAGGGAGAGCAAGGGTACTGTAAATGACAGGATGAAGTAGTCTAGGAGAGGAGGGGAGAGCAGAGGCGTACTGTAATGACAGGATGAAGTAGTTAGGAGAAGAAGGGGAGAGCAAGAGGGCACGTACATGAACAGGACTGATAGTCTAGGGAGAGAAGGGACGAGCAGACAGGGTACTGTAATGACAGGAAAGTAAGCTCAGGACGAGAAGGGGAGAGCAGAGCGCGTACTGTAATCGAGAGATGAAGGTAGTCTAGGAAGAAGAGGGAGAGCAGAAGGTAACTGTAAAGCAGGATGACGTAGTCTGCAGAGAAGAGAGAGCAGAGCGGTACTGTCAAAGGACAGGATGAAGTAGTCAGGAGAAAGAGGAGCAAGGAAGCCCAGGGTAACGGGAAACACATTTTCAAGAACTTCATCATCTGTAAAAGGTGTGTGCAGCAGGAGACACTGTTAACATGACCCGTGAAATCTGGAAAGTGCTTGTTCTTGTCCAAAGCCCTCGACGGAAATTTGAAATAGAGGAGAGACAGACAGCGGTTAATAGAACTCTAACATGTCAAATGTAAAGAGCCCCCCCCTTAGCACTATGAAGTGAGTCGAAAGCTT
>NC_036869.1:7281836-7292519 GCF_002910315.2 Salvelinus sp. IW2-2015
CACTGTGAAAGAATGTTCTGTCTCTCCATGACTGTCACATCTGGACAGAGAGGCAGATGAAGAGCTTGTGTTAGTATGACAGATGTGCTCCTGAGGCTGATGGAGGCGGTGTGTGTGTGTGTGTGTGTTGTTGTGTCAACACCACCTGACCGGATTCCAGGAACCTCTCTAGAGAGAAGAACACACCATGTGTTCCAAATGGAACCCTATTCCCTATATAGTGCACTACTTTTGACCAGGCGCTGGAAATAAGCTTTTTGTGCGTATGGAAAATGTCTGTGATCTTTTATTTCAGCTCGTGAAAAATGTACATGTTGCGTTTATATTTTTGTTCAGTGTAGGTTTGAAGGTGGAGGGTAGCATATGGGGTGGAAGTACATTGTGTGTASTAAACCTTATGGAAATATATGGTTATACAAAGCAAAGGTATATAGTGGTGAGAGACAGAGTGAAGTGCAAAAGGCCATGGTTAAAATATAAAGGCTAAGCTATAGCATGAAGTTCAATAGTATCTAGAGTTAGGACGGGATTGAGGAGTCAGCAACACTATAGGGCAATGAGATGGAAAAGTATGGCTGTAGGATACAGATGATAGCGGTAAGACAGCGAGAGAAGACAGAGAGGAAGAGAAAGAGAGGAAGAGGGACGGAGTGAGAAAAGTCAGGAGGGAGGGGGGAGCAAAGTAGGTCAGTGCTGGAGGGGCGTGGGATGGGAGGGGTGGCGTTGTGACGTGGGGGGTGGCAGGGACGAGGTAGGGTATATTTAGCAGTAGCAGGGGATGGGATGGGATAGGTTGGGATGGGGGGCCTGTCGCAGTCACAGGGGAGGTGTAGGGACCTTACGGGGGATGACAGCTAGGCTGAGGCAGGCTCTCCCCTGGGTCCTGGCTGTGACAGAGTGACAGATAGACGAGGACAACACAGTGACAAGGAGAGCCTTCCATCTTGGCCGCCCAGGAGCCCTGTCGTACTGGAACAACGTCTAATCCTTTTAACTATATATTGCACTACCTTGGACCAGAGCCCTGCTCCAAAATAATGCCCTATATAGGGAATAAGGAGTCATTTCAGACGCAGGCGAAGACTAGTACACTAGCATGTTGTGCACTAAAAGGCATGACTGTGATGTGTGAGCCAGCTGGGGATTCAGGGATGGATGAATGTAAACCAAACATGACCTAATTGCTCAGCGTTGAAGTCATGTTATACATCATGTTAACCTGGATTCCCTGACTGTCATTTCTCGTCACATGTACTTGGCAAGACCCACTCGACTTCTCCTTTATTAATACTGCTCGAGACTTTCTAAGGGGAAATAGTCTGGTAGTCTCTCTCTCTCTCCCTCCCTTCTCTTTCTATCCCTTCCATCCTTCCTCTCTCTATGCCTCCCTCCCTCTTTATCCTTTCCCTCCCTGGCTCCGTTCATGCCCTACTATTTCTAAAATTGAGGGCAATGAAGATCCTTCAAACCCACTGTAAGCCAATGAAAGACCTTTTTACTGGATAAACCCCCACTGTTAGCCAAAGGAAAACCTTGGTACTGCATAATCCCCCAGTGTTAGCCAATGGAAGACCCTAGTAGTGGATAAACACCCAGTTTTAGACAATGAAATACACTGGTACTAGAATAACCCACAGTGTTAACCTATGAATGACCCTGGTACTGGATAACATTCTGATCTACTCCCTCCCTGCCCTCTCCTACCTCCCTTCCTCCCTCCCTTATCCCTCCCTTCCTCTCTCCCTCTCTCCTTCCTCTCTCTCTCTCTCCCTCCCTCATCCCTCCCTTCCTCTCTCTCTCATCCCTCGCCTCCCTCCCTCCTCCTCCCAACTCCTTCCTCCCTCTCCATCCCTCCCTCCCTTCCCAATCCCGCCCTCATCCCTCCCTCCCTCCCTTCCCTCCCTCCACTCTTTCCTATCTCTCTCTCTCTCCCTCCCTCCCCGTCCTTCCTCTATCTAATCCTCCTCCCTCCCTCCCTCGTCCCTCTCCTCCTCTCTCTCTCTCCCTCCCTCCCTCCCTCTCCTCTCCCTCTCCTCTCTCTCCCTCTCCCTCCTCATCCCGCCCTCACTCTCCTCTCTCTCTCCCTCCCTCCCTTGTACCTCCATTCCCTCTTTTCTCCATCCCCGCCCTTCCCTCGTCCTCCCTTCCTATCTCTCTCTCCTCCCTCCCTCATTCCCTCCTCCTTCCTCTCTCTCTCCTCTCTCCATCCCCCCCTCGTCCCTCCTTCCTCTCTCTCTCTCCCCCTCCCTCACCCTCCCTCCTTCCTCTCTCCTCTCTCATCTTCCCTCGTCCCCTATCCCATTCCTCTCTCTCTCTCTCTCCCTCCCTCCCCCGTACCTCCCTTCCTCTCTCTCTCTCTCTCTCCTCCCCTCGTCCCTCCCTCCCTTCTCTCTTCTCCTCTCGTCCCTCCCTTCCGCTCTCTCTCTCTCCTCCTCCCATCGTCCTCCCTCCCTCCTTCCTCTCTCTCTCTCTCCCTCCCTCATCCCTCCTCCTCTCTCTCTCCCCTCCCTCGTCCCTCACTCCTTCCTCTCTCTCTCTCTCTCCCTCCCTCATCCCTCCTCCTCTCTCTTCTCTCTCCTCCCGTCCCTTGTCCCTCCCTCCCTCTCTCCTCTCTCCCTCCCTCCCTCGTCCCTCTTACCTCTCTCTCTCTCCCTCCCTATCCTCGTCACTCTCCTCTTCTCTCTCTTCTCCTGCCTTCTCTCTCTTCCCTCCCCCTCTCTCCTCCTCTTACCTCTCTCCCTCCCTTGTCGTCCCTACCCGTCCCTCTCTCTCTCTCCGGTCCCGTGCGTACCTGCCATTCCTCTCCCCTCCGCTCAACAAGACGATGTCCTTCTATTTCAAATGTTTTACTGTTGGTCCCACAATACTAGTGCCAACAGTGCTAGCCAAGTCGCTAATGGCTTGGCGCTGGTATTGGCTTGTTTCCATTTAGCTACACTGCCCTTGACTTTTCATCCAATCAACATGAATCTTATAGGTCCTATAACCTATGACCTTTCCTGTGTTACATCATCATGACCTTTCACCTGTTGAACCACCATAGTTTCCTGTCATGGTTGTGGTTTAAGTGCAGGCTGAGTCAGTCGTAACCCACCTGTTGTGTTCGTTTCATGTTAATTAATTATGTGTTCCCGGTTCAAAATGGCCGCCCCATTATAGCTGATTATAAATCCATAATAATACATATATTATCACCTAATGTTGTGTTAGATCTTTTTATCAACTTAAGTTCTTGCGAACATTACAAGTTTTGAACTATTTGCTATTTATTGACCTGAGCTCATACAACTCGTTTTGAGTAAAAAAAGCATAATGTATTTATTATTTTGACTATAACAAATACTCAGATGAAACATATAGTGCTATTTATCACACACTACTTTCTCCTCTAATGCATATTCACTGTCAGTTTCCTGGCCTCTCTCCTCCTCACCAGTGTCATGATCAAAGATATGATCAAGAGCCTCACATACAGTATATCGTTTGGTCATTGTGCTGCCACAGAACGAATTGTGAGCAAGGCCTTAAAAAAGCTTTATATACTAAAGCTGTGAGAAAAGTTCTATATATTATTGAAACAATGTTGAGATTGTTTGTGAGAATAAAAACAGGTGTGTTTCCCGTGGGGGAAAGGTTCCCATGGAAGCCAATAAGGGGAGTGAGGTGTGTGTGCTCAAACACACATGCGGGGGTCCGGGAGAGGAAGTGTGTTCATCTGATGAATGGGCATGTTTTTATTTTTTATTTTTTTTATTTACCAGGTAAGTTGACTGAGAACACATTCTCATTTACAGCAACAACCTGGGGAATAGTTACAGGGGATGAATGAGCCAATTGTAAACTGGGGATTATTAGGTGACCGTGATGGTTTGAGGGCCAGATTGGGAATTTAGCCAGGACACCAGGGTTAACACCCCTACTCTTACAATAAGTGCCATGGGATCTTTAATAACCTCAGAGAGTCAGGACACCCATTTAACATCCCATCCGAAAGACAGCACCCTACACACGGCAGTGTCATTGGGATATTTTTTTGACCAGAGGAAAGAGTGCCTCCTACTGGCCCTCCAACACCACTTCCAGCAGCATCTGGTCTCCCATCCAGGGACTGAACAGAACCAACCCTGCTTAGCTTCAGAAGCAAGCCAGCAGTGGAATGCAGGGTGGTATGCTGCTGGCCTGAACTCAATTTTATACAGTAATTGTAGTCTCACCCATTCCTTTCTAATGACCTGTCATTTGTCACCGGGAACACCACAGGTGTACAAAAGTTAAATAAAACACCCAAAATGTAATGAAAATCATCAAAATGTTTTTTGTGTGTTCAGATGCCCTGTGTGGACAAAGTCATGGAACCTTAAGGCAACCCGATTAAATGAACTACATTTTTCAGAGAGAAAACTTGTAAATCGGTTCAATTCGACCGGAACACAGCAGGAGGGCCAACAGGGATGAAGGAGAATAGAGTAAGTGACTTTACAGCAAGTACAAGTATGTGACTCACGTGACGTCCCCAGCATAGTGGCGGATACGGAAGTCTCTGTGGAACTCCATGGTCTTGTCTGATGGGGTGAGCTACAATGGAGATATTATCCCCAACATCATCATCATCACCATCACCATCATCATCACTATCATCACCATCATTATCATTGTGACCGTCATCATCATTGTGACCATCATCATCACCATTATCATCATCATCAACCTCCTCATCACCATCGTCATCATCATCATCATCATCATCATCATCACAGTTACCCTCTGTAATATAGGCTGGCAGAGGGGGATACAATCATCTCTTACACCTCTCGTATGTCTCTCACACAGATCTCTTCAAGAAACAGAAATGGAAGCATCTTACAGTAGTTGGAAGTGGAGCATTTAGACCCACTACCATTGGATGCTACTGTCTGCCTCAATGGTCTCAATGGAATGTAGCTGCCTTCTGAAGTATAACGAAACCACAACAGTGCAAATAGTGGGATGGATACCCCTGCTCTCTATTGACCATCCAGTGTAACTGCACTAACAATATCACACCAGTGGGGTGTTAAAGCCATTCTTAAACCGTCAATGGGGTCCTGATGTGAGTGTTGCAGTATAATGAAGACAGTAATGGAGAGAAGACATCTTCAATGAGGTAGAGGAAGGATTGGTGTACCTCAGCATAATTCACGTTGTGGGTTTTTAGTGTAAGTTGCAGAAGGAATGACTATTTTATGGTTATAGGGACATGGTTATAGGAGCTGTAGGTTGAGGTATTTGTGTTAGAAGTATGGCCTGGGAGAATAAAATAGACTAGATTAGAAGAGAATAACATAGAATAGACTAGAATAGAAGAGAATAACATAGAATAGAATAGAGTTTATTCTATTGAAGGCAGCGTTGCTCGTCTGACCCACCTTGCGGGAGGTGTAGTGAGGGTGTTGTCCCAGCTTAGCATCCATGCTCTCCAGGCAGATGGTGTCTGTCACCTTACCCACAGTGAGACAGGCCTCGTCCAACACCGAGATGATGCCCTTATGGGGCTGTTCCACCAGGTCCACGATGATCTGGTTGTTAAAGTAGTCAATCTGGAAACACACAGGGGGAGAGGAACTGTTAGATGTAGGCTTCTGAATACTGCATGTGTTGCTTATGGGTGTGTGTTTGTGGAGAGAGAGAGAGAAACAAGAGAGCGAAGAGAGAGAGGGGAGAAACAAGAGAGAGAGAGTGAGAGAGAGAGAGAGATGACCATATTAGAGAGACATATTTCCCTCAGATTACACAGATCCACAAAGAATTTGAAAACAAATCCAATTTTGATAAACTCCCATATCTACTGGGAGAAATTCCACAGTGTGCCATCACAGCAGCAAGATTTGTGACCTGTTGCCACAAGAAAAGGGCAACCAGTGAAGAACAAACACCATTGTAAATACAACCCATATTTATGCTTATTTATTAAGCCAACACTCAAGTGGTTTTAAGGGGAAACTTGAATGTCTTGGAATGGTCCTGCTCAAAGCCCAGACTCCATCCATGGGAGGAAACTGTGGTACGACTTAAAGATTGCTGTACACCAGACCGAACGCATCCAACTTGAAGGAGCTGGACAGTTTTTGCCTTGAAGAATGGGCAAAAAATCCCAGTGGTTAGAGGTGCCAAGCTTATAAGACATAACCCAGGACGATCGCAGTGTTAACTGCTGCAAAAAGGTGGCTCTGCAAAGTATGACTTTTGGTGGGGTGAATAGTTGTTTGTTCGGCTTCAAGTTTTCCAGTTTTTTGTCTTAATTTTCTTGTTTATTCACAAGAAAATATTTTTGCTGATTCAAGGTGGTAGGATGTTGCTGTAAATCAAATGATACAAACCCCAAAACAATCCTAGGTTTTAATTCAAGTATGTTAGGCAACAAAATAGGAAAAATGCAAGGTGTGAATACATTATCGCGAAGCCACTGTACATCATTAGCATTGGAACTACTGTGTTGAATTTTAAATCTGGTTAACTTCCAGATAATATGAGGTCACATGAATGAGACGCTATCTGGTTCTCTCCTTTTCTCCGTCTAATCAGGGACCGTTCTGACTCTGGGCAACCAGGAGAGTGCACATTTACTACCATGGTAAAACGAAAAAAAAAAAAAAAAAAAATAAAAAAAAATAAGTGTTTCGGCCCTCCGGACCGGAATTGAGCAAATCCCTGGCTTATCATTAAAGGCAAAGCATGCTTTTGAGGACGGCAGCGAAAAACAGTTCTTGAAACCTCAAATCTCATGTTATGCCATCATTGTCTTGACATCAATCAACCTCTTAAGTCTATAACCACATTGAATCCAACTTTTATCAATCATTTAATCATTGGTCCCATATGAACGACCAATGACTTTGCCAGAAGGAGAGTTCCCACAGTATAGTTAACGGCGCTGGGTTTCCAGTTGACCGTGAAAGGATTGGGACATACAGACCCATTGCGGGACATGTCCTGGCCTAGTGGCTCCCAGAGTGCTGACTTTTGTTTATCATCGAACGAGCAGGCTGGGCAGCAGGAGGGTTTTTCTACAAACATCAGCCTTTCAGTTCCACTTGTTAGGGGGAGAGAAATGACAAGAGGAGCGGAAGAAGAGAGGAAAGGAAAGAATAAAATAAGATGAACTTTTTCTATTTAAAGGAGAGGCAGTGCTTAGGGGACCTGGGCGGCTTGCTGTGAGCGGGACTATCTCACTCCTGTTAGTGTGGGGATGAACCACTCCACTGGGCCGGGGAGAGGGGGCCGCAGGGACTGCTTTCTAGTACCAGCTGTGTTAGGCAAGAAGAACGGGGGGGGGGTGGTGGGGGGGTGGCACGGGTGGGGTGGGGTGATGGTGCTTGTTTGTTGGAGGTGCGTGGGGGTTTAGAAAAGCTGATACCCTGGACCCTGCTGGTCAGGCCCTGGAAAAAACACCACCAGCAGTTAGTGGAGTACGGCCTGAAGGCTAAACGCGCACCTCTTGCAGTCCGGGGGCCACTTATAGACGGCCAGGTGGAGAACACGTTCGCTTAACTTACAACACCAAATGCTTGTCTATCATTTCATGCTGATTGAGATATAACGGTAAGTAATGGGGAAGGAGCACATTCTGTAGCTAGCACAATAGAGCTCGATAGCTAAGGAAACCAACCTCGTTTGGACATGATCAAAAATGCTAAAGAGCACTGTGGTGCAATTACAACGAAATTTGCCATTAATTTACTAGTTTTTTTTGCGATATTGGTAAATTTAGCTAACATGATGTCATAGTGTAAAAACTATAATGACTCCAATGTAAAATACCATAAGTCCTAGCGAATTTAAGCAATACCGCCAACGATCATTTATGTCAGTCAGTTCTTCGGAGTTGAGCAATCGCTCAACCACCAACTGGCTTAGAATGTACAAGTTAATGGAGCAATGACTGATAGATTTTATATATTGAGAACGGATAGAGAATCAAAGACAGGACGTACTCTCGGCCTGCTGACAGCCTTGGGGGTGACTAGCACTTCTCAGCAGCAGAAAAACACCTCGATGTCCTAGGACACCTTCTCATTGGTGTGTGACGTGAGCGTCACGTCAATTAATAACCCAACAAATGTCACTCGCGGAGAGAAATTTAAGACTATAGTCCCGTCTGTATGTTTCGTTTTGATAGAGCAATTTCAAAAGTGAGAGAAAGAATGATATGGCTTGATTATTATGCCGTTCTTTCTCTTCTATTTCTTTCTTTTCATTGGTACTATCTCTCAATTCTTTCCTCGTCGTTGCCAACTTGTCTTCTATCTCTCTCGACTCACTCGTCATCACTCTTCTCGTGTCCTCACTCTACTCTCTCCCTGCACTGTCTTTGTCTTAGTGTTTGAAATTCAGCTATAAGTTAGTTTTTCATCCATCGGTGACATTGCTGTATGCATTACTCATTTGCTTAAACTGATTGTTGGTTTAATTAAGGCTGTAAGGTGTAAGATTTCACGATGTAAGAGGTTCTAGATGTTGTATTTGGCGCATGTGACAAATAACATTTGATTTTGATGTGAATTAACATTAGTGCACCATGCGCTTAAAAAAAAATGTATTCGGTACGCCATACGGACAGTCCTTAGAAAATGGAGACAGTCAAGATTGCCTTAAAAATTGATTTAAATGTAATTGTCAAAGGATTTCAACTTAGACAGAATTGTTCTACATGAGGAGAGTGCATGTTCACGTTCTGTGATCCTAGTTGAAATACGGTGATGACATGTTGCATGTTGACCAGTGAGACAATGGTGGTATGGATTAAATACAAATAGGAAGTTCGAGTACAGTCAGGCATGTCTGACTTGGCGAGTTAGAGGGCAATCACTGGTGGCGGTTAGATGAATGGCCACACGGTGAGAGGTACAGAGGAATAATGAACATGTACTGCTTGTCTTAGGGTCTATCTTTACGTTGTGGGAGAAAGCGGTCTACCACTCAAGTTTTTATCACACTTGGGAGACAGTGACTGGGAGGTAAGTACTCTGAGAGAGAGGAGGAGAGAGGAGAGAGAGAGAGATGAGAAGAGAGAGAGGACGAGAGAGAC
The DNA here is from genome assembly GCF_002910315.2 of Salvelinus sp. IW2-2015. Lineage (NCBI taxonomy): Eukaryota > Metazoa > Chordata > Actinopteri > Salmoniformes > Salmonidae > Salvelinus > Salvelinus sp. IW2-2015. The sequence goes on from NC_036869.1 coordinate 7,290,901, forward strand.
GAGACGAGGAGGAGTGAGGAGAGGAAGAGAGTAGGGCAGGAGGAGAGTGAGGTAGACAGAGTGTGAGAGAGATGCGAGAGACAGAAGTAGAGGAGCGAGAAAGAGGAATTGAGATAGAGACAGGGAGAAGAAATGAGAACAGAGAAGAGAAAGGGAAGATAGGGAGAGAAGCATAGTGTAGAAATCAGAGGACATTCGATCTTTTAGAGTTTTGAGAGAGCAGATCGTATAAAAGAACAAGCGGAGCATAATTTAAGTCTCCCGAGTATGCGATGTGTTGGGTTTATTGATAGAAGTGAGCGCAGTCACACCACCCAATGGAGGTGTCTAGACAGGTGGTTTATCCTGCCTGAGAGGACTCCGGCCAACAGCGGCAGGAGGGAGGTACGGGCCCTGTGTGGATTCTCAGCCGTTTCTCAGACAATAAAATGTAATCATTGCTCATACGTATAACCAGCAAACGTGGGGAGAGATGGAACGACCCCAGGAAAGAAGCGGGAGGAAAGACGGGTGAGAGTGAGTTGGAAAAGTGTATGGCGAATATTTTTGGAGAGCGAGAAAAGGAAAGTGAGGCTGGGTTGACAGATACCAGAGGGGCAGAAGAAAAATGCTAAATAAAGAGGGAAAATGGTGTTGTAACCAGGTATTAGCATTTCTGATTCATGGTCGGAAAACAGTTGTGATCCTTTCGCGATTGAGCTTATGTCGCAGTTAAGATTGCCCTTCCAAGACCTTAGTTTCTCAGTCAGCATGTAAATAGCAAGCATTTTTGGTGACGTGTGTGAAATGTGCAGAAAGTGAAGAGAGGCTGGTCGCCAGCGCCGGGAGCATTGGCGCGCGAATAAGGGGCACCCCGCACGGCAAAGGGGCCGCGGGGGAGGCCCGGCCGGCGCGCAAGAGAGAAAAACGGACGGTGGGATGGGTGTGCCAGTGCAGAGACGGGCGAGGCCAATGGTGGCACACGGGTGTGAGAACCGCGAAGGACCCAACCACACAAGAACGAACGCCACCCCCACCCACCCAGCCCCCCACCCCCCCTCCCGGCGGAGCGGAAACACACGACAAAGGCCGGCCCCGGCCCGCCAAAGACGGTAGAGCCAGCCGCTGGACAGAAAGCAGAGAGGGCGCCGGGCACACGAGCGCCGAAGAGACGAGAGAACGGACGGAGAACAGAGGACGATTCGAGGAGGAGAGACGATGGACCCGAGAGGAGGAAAAGGGGGAGCGAGCAGTGAGATTAGAGAGAGAAAAGAAAGAAAGAGAGTGGAGTGAGGAGAGAGTGAGAGAGGAGTTGGAGCGGGAGAACAGACAGAGTGACGAATTAGAGTCACGAAAACGATGAGAGGGAGAGAGAGAGAGAGAGATGAGGAGAGAGAGAGAGGAGAGAGATGAGAGAGAGGAGACGAGAGAGAAGAGAGAGAGAGAGAGAGAGAAGAGAAGAGAGAGAGAGAGAAGAGAGAGAGAGAGAGAAGAGAGAGAGGAGATAGAGAGAAGACGAAAGAGAGGAGGAGGAGCAGAGAGAGCGACGAGAGAATGAGAGAAGAGGAGAGGAGAGAGAGAGAGAGAGGGAAGAGATGAGATGAGATGGGAGAGCGACAGAGAAGAAGAGATGAGAGAGG
>NC_036869.1:7292544-7342198 GCF_002910315.2 Salvelinus sp. IW2-2015
TTTAACTTGTGTGCTAACCATTTGTAACATTGTACAACACTGTATATATATAATTATAAAACAGTTTGTAATGTCTTTATTTTTGAACTTCGTGTATGGTAATGTTTACTGTTAATTTGATATTGCATTTATTTCACTTTTTGTATAAATATCTACCTCACCTTGCCTTGGCAATGTTAACACATGTTTCCCATCATAAAAGCCCCTTGAATTTGAATTTAATTTAATTGAGAGAGAGAGAGAGATTGAGAGAGAGCAGAGAGAGAGAAGAGAGAGACGAGAGAGAGAGAGAGCAGACGAGAGGAAGAAGAGAGAAGAAGAAGACAGAGAAGAGGATGCAGACACGGCGAGAGAATGAGAGAGAGAGAGAGAGGATGCGAGAGCGAGAGCGAGAGAGAAAGTCTGTATTATGCGTGCATGCCGCATCCTGTTCGTGGGCATGTGTTTGTGTTAGTACCGCGTGCACCGTGTGTGACCACATGCGCCAGCTGATACCCTCCTCTGGTACTCCATTCTTGTTAATCCTCGGCACAGGATCAGCTCGATAGAAGAGTTGCTGCAGCTTTCTCATTACCAGTAGTTAATACAGAACTGTTCAAAGCCTCCCGACACAACACAGAAAACACAGCGTTTCAATATGGAAACAACAGACTCACGTAATCACCATTGACTACCATACATTTTGTAACTAAATAAAATATAATCTCAGAGAGAGTTATCAAAACAGTTTCTAAAATTATAGATATTGTAGAAAATATTTATAATATTCAAGATATGTCCATCTGCGTCAAATACAAGCCTGCAGGTCCACCATCCTGATTAACTCCACAAGATTGTAAAAATATCTGGACAGGGAGGCAGAAGGTAGATCAGATACTATTTGGAGCAGTCTAACCTGTTGTATGTCTAAAATTTCAAAGCCGCTAAAATATCCCAGCACTACCGATGACTGGTTGTTTTTCCATGAAGCACTGGCAGTTATGTAGTCTTTCACCCAAATAACAGCCAATCTCTCTCTTTTTGTGTGTAAAAGAGAGAGAGAGAGAGAGAAAGAAAGAAAGAGAGAGAGTGAGAGAAAAAAGAGAGAGAACGAAAGAGAGAGTTTATGCAGTACACAATAATGAGTCAACATTGATGGGATTTGTCCTTTATGAAGACAACAAATCTTGCTGTGCTAATAGTGACCAGCCCAGTACCTTGGCGAAAGCGTCCCGGCCGAAGCAGGCCTCCTTTTCAGTGTGTCCCTTCTCTATGACCTCTCCGCCCCCGGTGGCCACAGTGCGGTACAGCAGGCTCTTAGTCACGTTGTCTGGCTCTGTGGTGGTCAGCCCAGCGATGTGACTCACAGCCTCCGAACCCACCACCTGGACACTCTCACTGTCTGTCTCGAACTGCAGGTTGCCCTGGGGAGTGGCAGAAACACAGTTCATGATCCTAGTATTATAAAACTGGATTTGGTATAAATCATACATCACAGGGTTGAACTTAAATTTCGCAAGTAAATTGCAAGATATGTACTAAGAAATAATATGGTTTCCAACCAGGATATTAAATGTTCCTTTATCTTTGTATCATCTGACAAGTATGTAACTGATAGATGCACACACACACACACACACACACACTACATGTTAATGTTTTTAAATATATGTCAATAGTAAATTACAGTATTTTGTCTGTAATGTCTTTTTCGTTGTGTCTGACCCCAGTAGGACTAGCTGTCGCCACTGGCGTTGGCTAATGGGGATCCTAATGAATCAAACCAATCTCTGTCAAGTTTGACTGCACCATGAACACTAGCTCTTAGTTTAGAGATGGGCACCAATAATGTAAGTAACCAACATGCTACTTTAGTTGCGTTGGACCATTCAGGTATCATTTGGTATGTATGGCCAATAGAAATGTGACCAAGAATATACTGAATACAACCTACCAGGATGAGGATGGTCCCCAGGATCCTGTAGATGGAGTCGATCTCCTCCTCTGAGAAGCCAATCACCTGCAGGGCACTCAGCACAGCCCTGTGACTGGACCGGTCATTGTTGGATGTCTACAGAGAAAGAGAGAGGTAAATTACAGACTACAGAACAGTATTTACTACTCTTTACTTAACTTTACGTTAGGTTACCTTACTTTATGTTACTTTACCCTAGATTATTTAACATCATTCTATTTTACTTTACGTTACTTTACTTTACCCTAGATTATTTAACGTTAATTCTACTTTACTTTACGTTACTTTACCCTAGATTATTTAACGTCATTGTCACGCGCTGACTGTAGATTGCTTTGTATGTTTCCATTTTTTGTTTGGTCAGGGTGTGATGTGGGTGGGTATTCTATGTTGTAGGTCTAGGTTTTCTTTTTCTATGTGTTTGGCCTGGTATGGTTCTCAATCAGAGGCAGCTGTCTATCGTTGTCTCTGATTGAGAGCCATACTTAGGTAGCCTGTTTTCCCACTTGTGTTTGTGGGTGGTTATTTTCTGGTTAGTGTTTGTTGCACCTGTCAGAACTGTTCGTTGGTCGTTTTGTTGTTTTTGTTCGTGTATTCATCTTGATTAAAAGTATTATGGATACGTACAACGCTGCACTTTGGTCCTCCTCTCCTTCTCCAGACGATTATCGTTACAGTCATTCTATTTTACTTTACGTTAATTTACTTTACCCTAGATTATTTAACGTTAATTCTACTTTACTTTACCCTAGATTATTTAACGTCATTCTATTTTACTTTACGTTACTTTACTTTACCCTAGATTATTTAACGTCATTCTATTTTACTTNTTATTTAACGTCATTCTATTTTACTTTACTTTACTTTACCCTAGATTATTTAACGTCATTCTATTTTACTTTACGTTGCTTTCCTTTCTTAGAGACAGGTGGAAACACTGTATTCACAAATTAGTGTTGAGTGTCTATGCGTTTTATCCAGCACCCAATGGCATGGTAGGGTTGTGGAACTACTGTAGAAGAGTGAAGGAAAACTCACAGTGGAGGCAGCTCCTTCTCTGGTATACACATAGTTGACAGGGTCATTCTGGAGGTGAAGTGACCCCAGCATTTCCTCTGAGCCTCCACGCAGTAACTGTGGAAATACACACACATACAGTACAGTAGAGAAGTTGAATTGGGAAAATGTGGAAACATTCATTACAAATTATTAATCTGTAATAGAACGAATCAAAATAGCCTTTTCCACCCGTTCCTTTTCCTGATCCAGCCAAACATGTCCTGATCCACACAGCATTAAGCCATTATTAATCATACTTATGACTTTATTTTAACAATATATGCCATTTAGCAGACGCTTTTATCCGAAGTGATTTACAGTCATGTGTGCATACGTTTGACCAGTAAAGATCTATATTTACCTGATAGAAGGAGTGGAAGTTCCTCTCTCCTCTCTGCTGCTGAACAACCCTTGACTTTGCATGTGGGAACAGAGAAAAATACATGAACACACACACATACACACACAGGCCGCAAGTTTAACCAACCACATAACTCCCAATACAAGACAGAAGAGCGGCGTTCAGACAGTTCACTGATCCACAGTTAGTAAGGTTGCGTCTGTGCAGTGAGAATGGATGACACCGTCGTTCACACAGCCCCACTGTGTCAGATGGTGTGATAGGCTAGCTCATAGAAAGGATAAAAACAGCAACCTATCTCATCATGCCCCCAGGTGAGCCCTTCATTATCATTCAACAGAACCAGAACAGAACAGGGTGTAATTCACAGGCATTTCTATTCCCGGACCCACTCTCTCACTCTCTCTGCTTCACCACCTTTATCAGACATGTATGTTCCACCACGAAAATGAAGACCAGAAAGTGGATAACTTTTCAAAAGAAGACTATGGACACAGACACATATTAAGTATATTCCTTCACTATTATATACTCCTTCACTAAAAAACATGTTCAATCTCTGTTTGTAGTCCAGGACAAGGCTTAATCTGTGTCTGAGAAACTTGGCCTATAAATACGACTTCTGTTCAAACCATCCAATCAAATCTCCCCGCCTATCTGTTAAGTCCTTCCCCTCACTTCAAGCGCCAATCACTGTATGTCTCTCTCTATCCTATCTAATCATATTGCGCTTACCTTCTCCAGCAGGTAGTTGTTAATATGTCCGCCGGTGGGGTCGCCGTTGAAGTTGAAGTTGATGTCCATGTACTTGCCGAAGCGGCTGGAGTTGTCGTTGCGGTTGGTCTTGGCGTTGCCGAAGGCCTCCAGCACACAGTTGGACTTCAGCAGAACGTTCTTCACACTGTGTCACAGAGGAGAGGGAGGTCATCATTGATACTATCAGGTGACAATGTGGCCCAAAGAGTGAGAGGAGAGGAAGAGAAAAAGAGGTGAATTGGAAGTCCTTTCCACCCTTCAATTGTGAATTTGTGTCTATGACATTGAGACTGAYACAATATAACCTTGTCTCTGGGCTATTGTACTTCTGAGGTTAGGGAGGACGCCTAATGCATAAGACTAAATGCAATATACYGAAGTTCCTTTCAGAATCAGAACCTGTACTCTAACCCAGTCTAAGATGTAGTTATTTAACTGGGAGAGGAGAGCCTCCTGTCGCACAACACCTTGCTGACCCCTGACATTTGACACTGATGACTCACCTCTCAACCTCTGCTCTCTGGCTGGGGTTGGTAATAGCTGCGATGTACTGCATGATGTACTTGCTAGCCTCTGTCTTTCCCGCTCCACTCTCACCTGGGACACACAGACACAGATCATTAATAACAAAGAAGCAACTCACRTACAGCAGTACATGTACAATACTTGAGTATTTTACCACAGATACTGGATATATTAGTAGGCATACAGTATATTTGTACTTCTACGATATGAGATCATACATGGTAAACTGAAGTGTATTTATGGCATGAATCTTCTTGAAGTAGTTATTGACTGTCAGTCACCAATCACCATGATTCTATTCCTCTTTCTATGACCGTAAAGTAGCCTGCTACACACAGCAGATGAGGAAACAGGACATTATGAGCTAGTGCAACTAAGAAAAGACCATTGCAGCAACAGTGAAGACCAATAAGCATCCTGGAGGAAGTGAGGAACTGAGAACACTCAGAAACTGTAGACATTGGCSTTTTCTCAATTACATTAGCTGTGTCCTCTCTCCTCCGTCTTCTCTGGCCTCCTTTTAAAAAATATCAAAAGTAATCGAGGAGAGGTGGCGAAGAGAGGGAAATAAGATGAAAATGCGCTGGTAGGAAATGAGACTCCCCTTCTTCAATCGCACGTCATCAGGCAAATTACGTTTACAGGGTGGAATCCCCATTTTTTTWWATAAAGTGATAAAAACAAATGTAGCTAGTTGTGTAAGACATTTTATAGATAAAAGGATAAGTAGCAGATCATTTTTAAATGTGTTCATGCTTTTCTCCTTCGAAACAACAACAGCTGATTCAAAGGGGGTGTGGCAGATTTCAAAACTCTTCCGCGAAGGACTCATAAGTGTAGGACTCGTAGGATACAGTACACTTGTGCTTCCTCGCCAAAAGGACGCTATCGAGAAGGGGAGGACTGTCTTCCATTTGCCTGCTAACGAATTGACACACTCCTCGACCACACAACCGCATATCGGTTTCCGGGTCATGGAGAGAGGACGGAGGACAGACTTTTGCTCAAACAAGAAAACCTCATAGACACACAGAGTGGCATGATGGGGTCTGCAACAGGACAGACTGTGAATAGATTAGGGACCCTGCTCAGTTCTACTTCCCTCAGTAAACTATTGATAACAGGATGCTACTGTATACGCCAGGAAGCAATTCCATCACATGATAGTGCCCTTAGAAATATTACATACATAAATCAACAAAACTGTCCTCTTTTTTTATATGAAGGCAACAGGACATAGCCAGTTAAAAAACGATTCATGCACCATGCCTTCTGACCTGCTCAGAAACCAGCAAGGTGTGAGTCAAACAAGCTAAGCAGGACTGTGGTAAACTAGGTAAAAGATGATGGTTGGAGTATGAGATGGAATGAATGAATGAAAGAAAGAGTAGGAGACTGGAGTCTGAGACAGACCTGATATGACGATGCAGGTGTCTTTGGCCCGTCTCTTCATGGCCTTGTACGCAGCGTCGGCCACAGCGTACAGGTGGGGTGGGTTCTCGTACAGCTCCCGGCCGCGGTACGCGTCGATGGCCTCTTTCCCGTAGATGTCCATCTGTTTGTAGGGATTGACTGACACCACCACCTCACCTATGAAGGTGTAGATACGGGCTTTCTCAAACCTGCCAGGCACACAGACAAACACAGAGACAGAGTTGAATTTATTGTAGCTTTTTGAAGTATGGTTTTATATTTTTATGTAATGTCTTCATGTAGCATGAAAATTGTCCAAGTATCAATGTCCACAACAGAAACATAATTTTGATATGAAACAGCCAACTCGTGATAATAACGCTGTAACAAGGGGGACCATAATAGTTTTTGTCACAGCAATGCTTATATAGGCTATAAATAGCCTACAAATACCCACACCACATTCAACAGTCAGTATCTAAGTCTCCACCCCATCAACACCAGAGAGAGAGATGTTTACATAGACATTAGATAACCTATTTTACAGAGAAACACCCTGACAGAGAAACACCCTGACATAAAAACGACAACATATTTTTGCACCAAATGTCAAACTTCTCACCCTCAAGAGAACACGCCCCAAAGGACAGGAAGTGACACAGGTGGGAAGTGAGAACAGGAAGTATGTACAAATTATGGCTCAAGAGGGGTTTCCACTAGATAACTCAGCCATAAAGTCAGTTTCAACAGCAGTGCAGTTAAGGTTCGAGTTAGGTTTAATGGGTGGAGTATAGACATAATTATGACTTTGTGGCTGTGATAACTAGTRACAACCCACAAGAGGTGTCACTTCCTTCACCTTGTTTAACCTTCCTGGGTATTGGTTTGACATGTTGTGGCACCTATTCTGCTGAAATTACACAGAATTGTCTCTTTCTATGTTTAAAAATACAATATGCATGAAATCATTAATCAGCTCTATTTGCTTCTAAACCARAAATACTGTAAATGTCACAACCTGTGATACAAACATGGGCACAAACAGTAATTTACAGTGTATATTAGATGTATACTAAGACCAGGAAGTGACAATGACTGATCCTAAAAGTATCTTGATGGGCAATATTACAGGAAAGCTTTATTTTATAAATTCCTATCTAACATCAAGTGGTCCTGAATGTTTCTCCAGACATTGCCATGGGGCAAGTCTGGTCAGGCAGTGCATGATCAAATGAATGGGAGCTTCAGGGAATAAGAATTGTTGCATGCATTGCCTAGCTTACCTTCTAGGGCAAAGGCCTGACTAAAACACATGTGAAACGGGATCCTATTTCCTATTTATTCCCTAAAGTGCACTAATTTTGACCCACTATATAGGAAAGGGAATAGGATGCCATCTCAAATGCACCTGTGGACTATGATGAGAAAAGTGATATGAAACTAGTGTCCATTTGCTAAGAATCTGTGAGCTGTATAAGATTCACAAAATAAATAATTGACATGTTTGACCACTGTAAATTCTTGAGTGATATTCTACTCTAACTCCTAGGCTTCCACTGGATTCTAAAGATGTGGTGCTATGTGGTTTCTCAATACTGTCTCAAGAGAAGGGCATGTCACGACGTTACCAAACTTCAGAGATAAAAGCRTGAGGGCGAGAGAGAGAGAGCTGTGCTGTCTGACAAGTGTTGGAATGGAGAGATGCTGAGAAGGGGGAATTTAGCAGCAGATGCAGTCAGTCACACCACACCCAAAATAGAGGAAAAAAAGGTCACCTGATTCACTCAAACTCAACAGAATACGTCACTGAGAAAACCAATCAGAAAGGGTGGGCTTTTACAGGAAAGTAGTTCCCGTAAGTGTGAAGTCAAACAAAACGAGTTTAGACTCAGGTCTTGACCAATGGGTTGATGACATATTCTTGACTTACAATGCATCTATTTATGTGACCGTTTCTATGGTGATAGCAACTAACTGGACACACAAGTTCATATCGCAACCACTGAAGGTGGGCGGGAAAGTCAAACCAGAAATGACTCATCCTTCTCCTTTTCCTGTCTCTCTCTCTCTCTCTCTCACGTTCTCTACAAGTCAACTTCTTCACCGTGGTTCTCGTCTTTACAAAGAGTTTATAACACTCCTATAAGAGAGGCCCTGAAAAGTTGCCATTGTTGTGAGGCTGATGAGTACAAACTCTCTGACAACAGAGCTCTCAAATATAAAGCTGTGACATCACAACCCTACAAGCACACAACCAGACAGTTTGAGATAACAGATACATATACAAGATTTAAGGGCCCACAAAGTCATCAGTAGGTGTCCCCATGACAGCTTCATCTCCATCCCTGTGTTACAGACAGCTGCTTTCTCCTCCCCTCTACCTCATCTCTTCCAGAGGAGACTCTACAATCAGGACTTACCTTAACTTCAGATTCTCCATAAACTGCTCCATGTTCACCTCATCCAGAAGGACAAAATCTGACTTCCCAAACTCCAGACCCTCCAGCTCCGCCATCCTAACGGACAGACAGATAAACAGAGAGGGAGGAACGAACAAGGACTGAAGAGAGAAGAGAGAGAAGTGAAGGCAGGCAGACTAGTGCTGCTGGGGCCCGGTGGCGTGCTGTGGGTGTGGCGTAAGTCTGTTCTTTTGTGGTGTGGTGGATTCTGGGATGGTGTGCTGCTTAGTCAAGTCACTGGGGGCTGTGGTCGGCATGCTGCAGCACGTCATCCTCTCAGTGGTGTGTGTATGTGAGTGTGTGTGTGTGTGTGTGTGTGTGTGTGTGTGTGTGTGTGTGTGTGTGTGTGTGTGTGTGTGTGTGTTTGTGGTGTGTGCTGCGTGCGTGCGTTGCGTGCGTGCGTGCGTGCGCTGGCGTGCGTGCGTTGCGCTGCGTGTGTGTGTGTGCATGCGTGTGTGTGTGTGTGTGAGAGAGAGAGAGAGAGAGAGTGAGAGAGCTGGAGGCACACACTGGTTGAATCAACATTGTTACATTGAACCAACATGGAATAGATGTTTAATTGATGTCTGTGCCCAGTGGGAGAGTGAGTATGTGTGTTGTGTTTGTTGCGGGTATATATAATGTACATAACGGGACAGAGAAGAGCTATCATTAAATACATACAGCACTTCTGCATCCTCCTCTTCCTGCCACAGGCCTCCAGACCTCCTTGTTTCCGTGGGAGACAGACCACAGTGAGTGAACCATTGCAGAAGCTCTCTCAGGCTCTCCCTCTCACTGTCTCTTTCTCTCTTTCCGCCATCCTTTGCGTGCATCTCCATCTTTCGAGCTCTCTCACTCTCTCTGTCTTTCAGCCTCTCCCTTTGCATGCCTCTTTTTTTCTGTTAAGACTTCACATATTTAGACAGAAAATAAAACAGAACAGACTCTCTCCACTGCCAACCATGTACAATTCATCCTGGAAAGCTGCTGTAAATTTGGGAACAACGTTCCCTTATCTCCTGGGAAGGATCAGGGCATTTCCTGCTTCTGACTCCACAGCAGCATCCCTGGGGTTTGTCATGAGCTAGACATCAGGCTCATCCTTATCAGACATTAAACCACATCATAATTGAAGGCAAAATATTTCTGTAAAAATTGCGGGATTGACCGATTCCTGTGTAGACAACCATCCATTTAAGACCAAGATTTCCACTCTGTTTCAACAGTATGGTATTTCCCAATGCAGGACAGGTAATCTGGCTCCAGACATGAGTCAGAACGTATAAAGAGCAGTCTTCTACCAACCTCTGGAAAAGGATGGTGATACATTGTGTGGGGGTGGCATCAGTGTATGAGAGGACAAAGAGGGATTCAGTCTTTGTCAATATTGCCAAATAATAAAATGTAGTTAACAAACAAAATCAATTTTCTGACATTTCAGTCAGTGTACTTCTGTCAGCCTCTGAGTCGCAGCCTTAGTCATTGGTGGTCATCTAACATCTTACATTTGAAGATGAGTCATTTGTTTTTCTACAACGTGTGAACCAACGTTGTTTGGGAAACAGTGTATGATGAGGTAATAGACCTCAACATAAAACCTCATAGCACTCATTGGCTAGGAGTGGTTTTTGCTTCTCTAAAGCTGCGTTTACAAAGGCAGCCTCATTCTATTTTTCCACTAACAGTATTTTTTAACAATCAGATTAGCTCTTTTGCCAATAATTGGGGGAGAAAAACTGAATTGTCTGAGTGTACAAAACATTATGATTATCCAGGTGAACCCTACAGTATGATCCCTTATTGACGTCACTTGTTAAAACCACTTCAATCAGTGTAGATGAAGGGGGGGACAGGTTAAAGATTTTTATGCCTCGAGACAATGGAGACATGGATTGTGTATGTGTCAAGAACTGCAACACTGCAGGAGTCAACATGGGCCACCTTGCAGTCCATGCCCGACGAATTGAAGCTGTTCTGAGGGCAAAAGGGGAGTTGCAAGTCAATATTAGGAAGGTGTTCTTAATGTTTTTTCATAATATTAAGAACATGCCCCATTACCTCATAAGTATCATTCCATAGACTGCACTACCACTCACCCCCTCCTAACCTGCTTATCTCTGATCAGCACTTCCTCTGTCAGTGTGCCTTGTGTTCTGTCATGTCGACTGCGTGGGGCCGCCTCACATCCTGTGTAGAGAGGGGGGGGGGGTGGCTGCCTCTGTGAGCACTTCCTCTCTCATCTGCTTCTGGCTCCATCATCACACAACATGACACTCTGAGTCCAGAATTTACACACTCAGAATCAGTCTGACAAGAAGCACACAACCAGATACTAAGGCAAAAGCATAGAGGCAGACTGACATAGTAACAGAATTAAGTGGAATGTGGAGTCAACGACAATTCTAAAGTGAGATTATGTTGATTTTAATCTATGTGAAGAATTTAAATGAACACATTCCATGACAGTTTCCACAAGTGATTGAATGAGATCATCCCAGAATAGGCAAATTGTTCCAAATAATCAACACAGATAGATTATGATTAATCATTAGGCTACATTGAAAGTCTACTCCAGAAACGAATTGCATTTTCATTTGCATATTTTGTACAAAACCTTTCGATGGTGATTTAGTCTCAAACACAATGAAAATAACAACAAATATCACAGCAACAAAAAAGATTTACAAATATAATACATTTGTCATACTCTTGAACCCTCAATAAATATAAAGAAAATCAACCACATTTATTTACAATAATAGTTTAAAATCAGACCATAAGAAAGAACATATTAGAATCTGTCATAATCAATTTGCCTAAGCCAAATTGTACTGAACATTTTGCCCCACATGACATATAACATATTCAAGAAATAAACAGCTAAAGCCAATTGTATTATAGGTGTCAGAATCTAAACTAGTGACTTGTTATGGCTTTTTATATTTTTTCCCAGATAGCACATCCTTCCAACCTGCTTTGTTTGTAGGAATTTTGGGAAGTAATGACTTCTTTTTCGTCACTGGCATCTGAGCTCCAGCAGAGGGCCCTACCACATCATCCTCCCTTTCTCGCCTCGAGACGTCCCTCTGTGTTACTCTCTGCTCCTTTACTTTCTCCTGTGAATCAGAGTGACTTCTTCCCCTGTGACTGGGGGTGGATGTATAGGGTACTGGGCTTCCAGCCCTCTGTACAGTCCTTCCATGCCCAGAGTCACCCTGGTACTTTGAGGGGGAGTCATCTGGTACAGCAGCAAACACAGGGACAGGGTCACGATCCCATGGGATGGGGGCATCCTTCCTTTTGGGCAGACTCGATAGAGAACAGCTTCTCCTTTCCCTTGAGCCCCTGTCCAGTGCCCTCCCTGTTCGCCCGGCTGGTGGAAGTTCTAGGGGTTTTCCCAAGAGAATCTGCATCATGTCATAACTGTCCCTGGAAGGCCCTACAAGGCGGAGAATATCTCCGACCTGATTGACGAGGACAGTAGGATAAACACTATTATACTTCTGAATCAGTTTACTAATTCTAACCTGCCCGTTGTGATCGATTGTTCCCAGTTGGATTTCTTGGGTGCGTAGTGTTGAGTTGAGTGTAGTGAGATAGTCTTGCAGCTTTTCCATAGTACTCTTTGGGTTCTTCCCCTCGAGGCTAACAGAACTGATATCGGAACATTCACTAGGCTGCACATTCATTTGAATGTTGTTGCTTCCAAGAATTGTATCAATGTCCTTTTTCCTGAAGCACTGGGCATATCGGAGCACATCTGCGTCCATTAGGAAAGAGACCACACTGCGAGACCTGCTGGGAGATGTGTTCCTCCTGTGGGTCACGTTGGCTCCATACCCTGGTGCCAGAAGACTGGGAGATGGGTTGCCACTCCGGGGGCTGGAGAGGCTACAAGGTGACCCTGAGTCCCGTGAATAGTTGGTAGGGGAAGAAGACTGTAGGACATGTGCAAACTGCTCTCCATTGACTGAAATAGGACTCCTGCTCCCAGCATACATAGGACTCATGTTACCAGCATGCATTGCGGTGCCATTGATGTGGTGCATCCTGGTGGAGGCTTTGTAGGTCCCAGAGGCATGGCCACTGAGGCTGGGTGTGGAAGGGTTGTATTGGGGCTGGTTGTCTTGGTGTAGGAGCTGCTGCAGTTGGGCCTTCACTGCTCTGAGCTTCAGAAAGGAGCCCTGGACAAGCAGCTGACCATGTTGAAGCTCGTTCACCTTAAAGCCATGGATGTCTAGGAGTCGCCGCACCTCTCTGTCATTGGGGAACATACTCACATCCAGAGTTGCCTTGACTGGCATGTCCACCTGTGATACACACACAAATAAAACAAAACAAGATAAACATTAGGATTTAATTACACTTGAACAATATGACAATATGATATGTAATGCAAGGGACGGGGGCTTTTCCCTACCTCAGGCCTGTCAACTATTCTGACTTTGAGACAAAATTGTTGTTGGTCCACCTTCAACACATGGGTCAACCGCGAGACATGGGCAGCCACTGCAAAAGAGAGAGGGTAGGTTAAAGAAATTATCAAGTATTTGTGGTGGTTTTATGTATCAATAAATTCAGGGGGAAAGAGTAGCCTACTTTAACACATATTAATATTGTGACATATATTCATTGCATCCATTTTTGTCCCTGATCCCCTTCATGTCTAGTTCAGCCACGGAATATATGTAAGTTACCCTGCCATCAGTTACAGTAGACCGCCTACCTTCTGGTTCCTCAAATATGACAAAGGCCTGTCCCGGGCTATCAGATGGAAACAGCACTCTCTGCACCTCTCCTCCCCCGTTCCGTGGTCGCAGGAAGTGTATAGTGAGCTTGTCAACCATTCTATCAGAGGCAAGGATATTGGGGACGCCAAGAACCTCCACGACTATACCCTCCATTGTGAAATTCTGTCAACACTGGAGACAGAGATGAGCAACGTGACCGAAGTTGAAACCACATCATGCAAGTAATGGAGATAAAGACCAGGTCATGCAAATAAAGGCCATGTAAGGTGAAAAACTGAAAGTTACTGAAAGTAAGCATTTAGACAGTACGAAATATTTCATTGAACGCAATATATTCTTACATTAAATTAACTGTTTATGGATATGTCAGTTAACGAAGAAGTTCTCCTAATCAATGTTATTTGTTTGGCAATGTTGTTTTAATCCCTGTCAAAGTTTCCCACTCGTTTTCCACCCATTTTTCCTCTAAGAAAACACATAGCAAAGATACTGACGCAAGTTTTGCATTTTACAGAACGTCTTGTGTTGTTCCTTTTCCTAAAAATGGTGTAATTCGAACCTAAACTTACCTATCTATCTAGTGTAGTCGTTCGTTCAAAATAAAGGTCGTCACTAGGCATTTCGAGAAAACCGAAAGTGAAAGGAGCGCATATTTCTCACGATGGCCACTATGGGGCGCTGCTTGACTAAATACTATGCTTCTACTCACAGAGGTTCTGTAGTGTACTGAACCCCTTGTAATAATACATTGTCAAACGAATTCTCTCATTGTTGGAATCATGTCAATGCAGTTTAATGCACTCAAGGCTGTTTTAAATATAAACCGAGACCAATAACTATCGTAATATCTGTTTAAAATGGTATAATGATACAGTATATCCAGCTTTGTTGAAGAGACTGCAGGTAGGCCTATATCAACCATCTGAGGGCAAGGTGTACATTGGTCTACTCAAGGTTCATCTTCTTACATACCTTCAACACATTGAGCGGTGACAAGACAATAAATGGTTTATAACAACTGTATTTGTATTCACATTTAGTTTTTTTCTTGATTATTTGAGTACAAGAACGTAGGGGTAGGTGTCTTGGACCCAAATCTCAATCATGGGGTTATCCAAGAAGCTGAGCTTCCCATATCAACCCAACAAGGAAGTTCAATTGAATGGGACAAAATTGGATGAGAGTATCCAAGATCCATGTTTGTTCGGCTGGATTACATCTTGCTTGAAAAGATCCTGTCGATTCCAAAACAAATCAAAATTGTCAAAGGCTGGTGACCCCTGATTAAATGAGGCATACTAGTGCACTAGTTGGCTAGTTCATATGCACCATTTGAATTAAATTGTATTTACAAAGCCCTTTTTACGTCAAATGTTGTCAGGGTATAAGTGCCTTGCTCACAAGCACAACAGTTCACCTGAAACAAGCAGCCAGTTACCAATTCAGAACACTTTTTAGCACCCAACTCGAGATTCAAACCAGCAACCCTCTGGTTTTAGGTCCATTTCTCTAACCTCTAGGCTACCTCCCAAACTCATGGGAAGGATATCTGTACAAGAATAAAACAAGAAGCCCAAATTATACCAAGTCAAAGACAGTCCTGTCATAGGGGTTTTAAACAAATAGTGATTTGATACAATCCTACTATAGTCTTCCATGATACATGTTAAGTGTAAACCTGTCTGAGGTTTAGCTAACTTAGCCGTGGAGACACTGCAGGGCCTCAAACCATCTCAATTCAGAGCCACGACAGAGCAAGCCTTGCTGAACAGCTTGCGTGTTATTGATATAATATTGTTTTACCAGGTAATGAAAAGCAAGAGAAGCCTACGGTAATATAATTATATAAACAGGCCTTAAAAAAAAGACCTTTTCAGTTCTGGTATCAAGTCAACAATGTAGCCACACAATTAGATGTTTTTCATCACTGATTACTATTTGGTTTCATTTGACCATTAACAAGTTTGAGGTCCTAGGATTGACTTAACTCAAAAGCGAGAAAGTTAATATATTTAGAAAGATAGAATCCTATTATACTGTCTTTAATGATACAATATCACTAGAAAATCTACAGTTGAAGTCGGAAGTTTACATACACTTAGGATGGAGTCATTAAAACTCGTTTTTCAACAACTCCACAAATTTCTTCTTGACAAACTATAGTTTTGGCAAGTAGGTTAGGACATCTACCTTGTGCATGACACAAGTCATTTTTCCAACAATTGTTTACAGACAGATTATTTCACTTATAATTCACTGTATTACAATTCCAGTGGGTCAGAAGTTTACATACACTAAGTTGACTGTGCCTTTAAACAGCTTGGAAAATTTCAGAAAATTATGTAATGGCTTTCTGATAGGCTAATTTACATGATTTGAGTCAATTGGAGGTGTACCTGTGGATGTATTTCAAGGCCTACCTTCAAACTCAGTGCCTCTTTGCTTGACATCATGGGAAAATCAAAAGAAATCAGCCAAGACCTCATAAAAACAATTGTAGACTTCCACATGTCTGGTTCATCCTTGGGAGCAATTTCCAAACGCCTGAAGGTACAACATTCGTCTGTACAAACAATAGTACACGAGTATAAACACCATGGGACCACGCAGCCGTCATACCGCTCAGGAAGGAGACGCGTTCTGTCTCCTAGAGATGAACGTAAGTTGGTGCGAAAAGTGCAAATCAATCTCAGAACAACAGCAAAGGACCATGAGAAGATGCTGGAGGAAACAGGTACAAAAGTATCTATATCCACAGTAAAAGGAGTCCTATATCTACATAACCTGAAAGGCCTCTCAGCAAGGAAGAAGCCACTGCTCCAAAACCGCCATAAAAAAGCCAGAGTATGGTTTGCAACTGCACATGGGGACAAAGATCGTACTTTTTGGAGAAAGGAAGTTAAAGGAAGTTAAAGGAAGTTAAAGCTTGGTCGCAAATGTGTCTTCCAAATGGACATTGACCCCAAGCATACTTCCAAAGTTGTGGCAAAATGGCTTAAGAACAACAAAGTCAAGGTATTGGAGTGGCCATCACAAAGCCCTGACCTCAATCCTGTTGAAAATTTGAAGGCAAAACTGAAAAAGCGTGTGCAAGCAAGGAGGCCTACAAACCTGACTCAGTTACACCAGCTCTGTCAGGAGTGATGGGCCAAAATTCACCCAACTTATTGTGGGAAGCTTGTGGAAGGCTACCCAAAATGTTTGACCCAAGTCAAACAATTTAAAGGCAATACTAGCAAATACTAATTGAGTGTATGTAAACTTCTGACCCACTGGGAATGTGATGAAAGAATTAAAAGCTGAAATAAATCATTATCCCTACTACTATTCTGACATTTCACGTTCTTAAAATAAAGTGATGATCCTAACTGACCTAAGACACTGATTTTTTATGAGGATTAAATGTCAGGAATTGTGAAAAATTGAGTTTAAATGTATTTGGCTAAGGTGTAAGTAAACTTCCGACTTCAACTGTAAGTGTTATTACTTTGATTGGCCTCAAACCAACCAACTACAGTGCATTGGGAAAGTATTCAGACCCCTTGACTTTTTAAAATTTTTGTTACGTTACAGCCTTATTCTAAAATTGATTCAATTGTTATGTTTTTCTCATCAATCTACACACAATACCCCATAATGACAAAGCAAAAACAGGTTTTAGACATTTTTGCAAAAAAGTAAATAAAAAAACGACTAAAATATCACATTTACATAAGTATTCAGACCCTTTATACAGTACTTTGTTGAAGCACCTTCTGTCACACCCTGACCATAGAGAGCTTTTTATTCTCTATGTTGGTTAGGTCGGGGTGTGACTAGGGTGGGTTATCTAGGTGAATATATATATCTATGTTGGACTGGTATGGTTCCCAATCAGAGGCAGCTGTTTATCGTTGTCTCTGATTGGGGATCATATTTAGGCAGCCATWTCCTCATTGTGCTTTGTTGGATCTTGTTTTTGTGTAGTGCCTGTTAGCATTGCATTTGCTTCAAGGTTAGTTTCTGTCTGTATTTGTGTTGGTGATTTTCATTTATTAAAATTATGTGGAACTCTACGCACGCTGCGCCTTGATCCATTCAGTATAACGATCGTGACACCTTTGGCAGTGATTACAGCCTYGAGTCTTCTTGGGTATGACGCTACAAGCTTGGCACACCTATATTTGTGGAGTTTCTCCCATTCTTCTCTGCAGATCCTCTTAAGCTCTGTCAGTTTGGATGTGGTGCGTTGCTGCACAGCTATTTTCAGGTCTCTCCGGAGATGTTCGATCGCTACAGTCTGAGGACCTGAGTGCTCTGGAGCAGGTTTTCATCAAGGATCTCTTTGTACTTTGCTCTGTTCATCTTTCCTTCGATCCTGACTAGTTTCCCAGTCCCTGCTGCTGAAAAACATCCCCACATCATGATGCTGCCACCACCATGCTTCACTGTAGGGATGGTGCCAGGTTTCCTCCAGACGTGACTCTTGGCATTCAGGCCAAAGATTTCACTCTTGGTTTCATCAGACCAGAGAATCTTCTCATGATCTGAGAGTCCTTTAGGTGCCTTTTCGGCAAACTTCAAAGGAGTCGTCATTTGCCTTTTATTGAGGAGTGGCTTCCGTCTGGCCACTCTACCATAAAGGCCTGATTGGTGGAGTGCTGCAGAGATGGTTGTCCTTCTGGAAGGTTCTCCCATCTCCACAGAGGAACTCTTTAGCTCTGTCAGAGTCACTATCGGTTTCTTGGTCACCTCCCTGACTAAGACCCTTCTTCCCCGATTGCTCAGTTTGGCCGGGCGGCCAGCTCTAGGAAGTCTTGGTGGTTCCAAACTTCTTCAATTTAAGAATGATGGAGGCAACTGTGTTCTTGGGGACCTTCAATGCTGCAGAAATGTTTGGGTACGGGCATCTTTCCCCAGATCTGTGTCTCGACACAATCTGATCTCGGAACTCTATGCACAATTCCTTTGACCTCATGGTTTGGTTTTTGCTCTGACATGCACAGTCAACTGTGGGACCTTATATAGACAGGTCTGTGCCTTTCCAAATCATGTCCAATCAATTAAATTTACCACATATGGACTCCAGTCAAGTTATAGAAACATCTCACGGATGATCAATGGAGTCTCATAGCAAAGGGTCTGAATACCTTATGTAAATAAGGTATTTCTGTTTTAAATTTTTAATAAATGTGAAAACTTTTCCAACAACCAGTTTTTGCTTTGTTTTTATGGGATGTTGTGTGTAGATTCATGAGGTCATTTAAAAAAGATATATATATTTTAGAATAAGGCTGTAACGTAACAAAATGTGGGAAAAGGGAAGAGGTGTGAATACTTTACGAATGCACTGTATAATATAGGGTGGTTTAAATATAGTTGACCTTCTACAATAACCTTATAATTAAGGTTTAGGCTACCTATAACCACAGTGGAGACACAGAGCCTCAAACCATCCCAGTTCTCTCTAGCAGACACTACTGGAAAGGACAGAGCCACGACAGGCCAAGCCTTGCTGAGTGGTCTGCATATTGAAACATTAACTAATGTAAGTTAACACTGCCGTAAACTTTCAATGAACTGAAGATGGGTAACTTCGTGACCTCATCCCCAGCCCATCTCACAGCACATGCACATACAATTCTGAGGATTTGGCAGGAGGTAGATTTGTTTGATAGATAATGACTTTTCCTAAAATTGTAAAGTACATTTTAACAATTTGCTGGCTTTGACTGAATGACACTGCTTTTACCTCCACTTATTCCATTTCTTCAACACATTACTCCATAGTTACAGTTTCCTGTCGGCTCACGTGTGTGCATGTGCAGCAACTAAAGATTTGTGGTGAGTCAGCGTTTTCACACATCATACCCACATTAATATTACTTTACACCATGTAATATATTCTCAAAAATACAAAATAGCACAACAACTCTTAAGGAGCAGTTTATAAAAAATATTTTTATAAAGATGCCTACAGCTTTGACGACATACCTTTCTTTGTTGTACGAAATCCACGTGGCCTGACTCTTCACTTTTATCAAGGTGTCAATCAATTATATACAGTACCAGTCAATAGTTTGGACACACCTACTCATTCCAGGGATTTTCTTTATTTTTGCTATTTTCTACATTGTAGAATAATAGTGAAGACATCAAAACTATGAAATAACACATGGAATCATGTAGTAACCAAAAAAGTGTTAAATAAATCAAATTATATTTTATATTTGAGATTCTTCAAAGTAGTCACCCTTTGCCTTGACAGCTTTGCAGACTCTTGGCATTCTCTCAACCAGCTTCATGAGGTAGTCATCTGGAATGCATTTCAATTAACAGGTGTGCCTTGATAATGCGTTCGAGCCAATCAGTTGTGTTGTGACAAGGTAGGGTTGGTATACAGAAGATAGCCCTATTTGGTAAAAGACCAAGCCCATATTAATGAAAAGCTGTACTCTGGACCTTCCTGTCTTAAAGTAATGATGGACTGTCGTAATGATGGACTATGCTTATTTGAGCTGTTCTTGCATTAATATGGACTTGGTCTTTTGATTAGCTGGGTGTTTATTCTGTATTGATTTCAGAATGTATTCACAACAAACATACATTTAGATTGCGCAAACTCAATAGGCATTTTTTTGTTGATTCATAGTGGAAAGTGATACTTTCCCCACTAGGGGACAGCGGAGGACTGCTCAAGGTGTCTGTTTGGTCACAATCTACACAGTTACCGTTTCACCAACACAGTCCATCCAGAACAATCTCAATGTCTGTGTAGCATACAGTAAGTCTACATATCTCATCTTCCTACGTGTAAAATAAGTAATTCATATGTAGTATGATTAGAATTATATATAATATCCTGTCTTTCCTATTTTAGTAATTTAATAGAAGCTCTTATCCAGAGCGACTTACAGGAGCAATTAGGGTTGAGTGTCTTGCTCAAGGGCACATTAGCAGATTTTCACCTTGTCTGCTCAGGGATTCAAACCAGCGACCTTTGAGTTTAGAACCAACGCTCTTAACCGCTAGGTCACCTTCTGCCCATTTACATTTCTACTTCCTCTTGACCTTTTTTCAATTCAAATTCAAACAGAGTTTACCATGCATTCTGACCCCAACCCTTGGTCTGTTACACTACAATATAGATAGTTAGAAACTAACGGCTTTGATGGTGGGTGGTGACTGTGGTCTCACAGAGCCCCTTACACAAAGGACTAGCATGGTGGATGACTCAGAATACATCATTAGACAACAACAATACAGCCCATAGACAGAGCTCTGTCATTGGCATAGTGTTTATGATCACAGGACAGGCTATGAATTTCAGCTTTGTTTGTCTATTGAAATGCTGACTGTCTCTCCAGTTGACGTGGTCTGCATGCAGATAGGTTGACCACCAAGCTTGAACGCTTGCATCTGTGTTGGCAGGAAAACACTAGTCATTCATTTCTGGCTCGTCTGTGTCATTGCAGAGCTCAGGATCTCTGTGTTTTTAAAACAAGGCCTAGGGAGGGAGTTCAATGTGACACACAGCATTTCTCAAACCCTACTGGAAGAGCAATAGAAACGGCACAGCTCTGGACAGAACAATCCGATTAAACCCACATTCTTTCTCTTCTCAGAAGCATTGTACCCATCTGTGGCAGTGTCCTACACGTGGCCATAATTCAGTCTGTCTGTGTATAATTTCATTGAAGAAAATCTGCTCAGATTCATGTTAATAGTGTACTAGACCTCATGTGTATGTCTGTTGTTTGCATTACATCAGCAGCAATGACAATTCAAGTCTGTCCAGGTTTGAATAGTCGCCCATCTAAAGGACTTTGTCATTACCTAGTCAAACAGCCTGATACCTGTGTGTATTGGAGGAGTAATGGTTCTGCTTTATGGTAATGTTACTGGCAAGAGCAATGTGCAGGTCTTTCTTTTCTTCGAAGACATCAATGATGATGCCCACACACCTGCAACAAGGAAACGCAGATGTGCAAGTGCATTTTATATTCTGCTTAAAGGCCGGAAGTTCTTCCCATTGACTCTTAATCATCCTGATTCGTGAGGAAGAGGTCAGATTCTGGTATTAAGCTTGTATAAGACAGAGGATTGGCCTTGGCCCTAATGACGGCACAGCAACCACTGGGACAACAGATTAAGAGCACTGACTGCGTAACCTAGCTACCTAACTGAGTTCTGGGTACTAGTACAATATTTAACTCCTGTAGTCTCTCTCACGGCACCGTGACACAGCTTAGTCTGTGTCAGCAGAGAGGGGGTTCTTAGAATCAGTTAGAGCAGTGGTATCCAGTGGTATCCAGTGGTATCCAGTGGTATCCCGTACCCCTTCAAACATTCAACCTCCAGCTGCGTACCAGGGTCAGCGCCCTCTCAAATGTTGTTTTTTGCCATCATTGTAAGCCTGCCACACACACACTATACGATACATTTATTAAACATAAGAATGAGTGTGAGTTTTTGTCACAACCCGGCTCGTGGGAAGTGACAAAGAGCTCTTATATGACCAGGGCACAAATAATAATATAATAATAATAAATAATTTTGCTCTTTATTTAACCATCTTACATATAAAACCTTATTTGTTCATCGAAAATTGTGAATAACTCACCACAGGTTAATGAGAAGGTTGTGCTTGAAAGGATGCATATAACTCTGCAATGTTGGGTTGTATTGGGGAGTCTCAGTCTTAAATCATTTTCCACACACAATCTGTGGCTGTATTTAGTTTTCATGCTAGTGAGGGCCGAGAATCACGTAGGTAGGTGGTTGCAATGGGCATTAGTGTCTTAAATTCAATTTTCACAGAACCGCTTGTTGCAATTTCGATGAGGTTCTCTTGTTCAGATATCGGTAAGTGGACTGGAGGCAGAGTCAGACACTCACAAGTGAATGAGGGATAATGAATCCAGTTGTTTGTGTCATCCGTGTTGGGAAAGTACCTGCGTAATTGCGCACCCAACTCACTCAGGTGCTTCGCTATATCACATTTGACATTGTCCTTAAGTTTGAGTTCATTTGCACACAAAAAAATCATACAATGACGGAAAGACCTGTGTGTTGTCCTTGTTAATGCAGACAGAGAAGAGCTCTAACTTCTTAATCATAGCCTCAATTTTGTCCTGCACATTAAATATATTTGTGGAGAGTCCCTGTAATCCTAGATTCAGATCATTCAGGCCAGTCGTGTGAGAAATTCGTCAAGATGCAAGCGGTCAGACAAGTGAAAATAATGGTCAGTAAAGAAAAATTTATGCTCGTCTCTCAATTCAAAAAAACGTTTCAATACCTTGCCCCTTGATAACCAGCTCACTTCTGAATGTTGTAAAAGCGTTACATGGTCGCTGCCCATATCATTGCGTAGTGCATAAAATACACTAGAGTTCAGGGGCCTTGCTTTAACAAAGTTCACCATTTTCACTGTATTGTCCAAAATGTCTTTCAAGCTGTCAGGCATTCCCTTGGCAGCAAGAGCCTCTCGGGTGGATGCTGCAGTGTACCCAAGTGGGGTCAGGAGCAACTGCTTGCACACATGTTACCAGTCCCTGTCATGGCTTTTGCGCCATCAGTACAGATACCAACATGAGCAGAATGTTGGTATCTGTTAATTATTTGACTAGGCTACCTGTATTTGACATTGTGTTGTTATTTYGCTGAACACTAGATGGTTTAATTTGATTTTTGGCAGTGAAACGAGGCTACTCAGGTGAGAAAAAACCTCACCCAAATGTATAGCCCCGTTGAAAAATATAAATGTACTGTTTGAAAATGTGAAGATGTATTTATTTATTTATGTTTTAAATGTGAATCACAAGTTTATTTGGCGTACCCCCGACGGCATTGTGCGTACCCCTGGGGGAATACCTGAGTTAGAGGTATTTATAGGTACTTTTCCACGTGGAAAGGGTCATAATGGACTTCTAGGAAAAAATGTTTCGAAATACTATGTTATAGTTCTGTTCAACCTTTCTGCCCTTTACCTAGCTGTAGGGTACAATACACAGAGGATATGGTGTCTAGCCCAAAATGAAAGGCTTTGTATCTGAAGGTTATGTAAGGGCCAGTGTGAATGATGTCTTTGTGTTGAGTCCGCATGCTTCACACTCCCTGTCATGGGGTCGGGGATAGGCTGGACAGGAGATACACACCAACGGACCCTCCCCACTGGGCACAAACTGGTTGGATCAACGTTATTTCCATGTCATTTCAACAAAATAATTCAATGTGGAATCAAGGTGGAAAACTGATTAGATTGCAAAAAGTAATCAACGTAAAGAAATTAGTCTTTTTTTCCACGGACTTTAAACCTACATCCAATGACATGAACAATTGTTTTTGTTGATTTCACATTGAATTCATGTTAGTTGACAACTCAATCAAAGGTAAATTTAAACTCAATG
Organism: Salvelinus sp. IW2-2015; assembly: GCF_002910315.2. Taxonomy (NCBI): domain Eukaryota; kingdom Metazoa; phylum Chordata; class Actinopteri; order Salmoniformes; family Salmonidae; genus Salvelinus; species Salvelinus sp. IW2-2015. Next base: position 7,316,196 of record NC_036869.1, read on the forward strand.
TTAAACTGAGAYCTTTGCCCAGTGGGTCAACTCAAGTAGTTTGTTTGTAAGCTACTGAACCAGCTATTTGTATTAATGCTTCTGAGTAAAAACTGCACCTGATTGTGCATGCATACTGTGCATGAGTGTACATTCATGTATGTGTCTCCACATGACTACATGTCCCGTCCGTACATACGGGTGCGTCCCTTTAAAGTGCACTACTTTTGACCAGGGCCTATAGGGCTTTGGTCAAAAGTAGTGCACTATATATAGAATAGGACACCTATACTTTTGTTCCAGGGGATCGCCAGCCACCAAAATGAACCCAGAAACAAAAATAGAACATGAGAGGTACAGCTGAGCCTACCGGTAGATCTGTTGGGGTTTGGGCTCTTGGAAGGTTGTAATCTGTGAATAATGAAGACTCACTCCAGCCAGGCCTTGGGCTGCTGCTTGACTAGAACATAGCTAATCCTTTACACCTGACCCCCTGTTCAGCACACTGAGATGAAAGATATTCTCCCAGGTCACGAAGGGTGTAATGGTCCATGCAAAGTGTGGTCAGGAATCAGGATCTGGACATTTTCATTCATGCAGCTTGTTTTGCATGGAATCCAGGGTATTGGTATTTCAACCAACCAGATTAGCTCTTTTGACAATAATTGGGCAACATATCAGAATTGGGCTGTCTGTGTAAACGCAGCCTTAGGCCCCGACCTGACCCTCAAAAGATGCCTAACACATGAACCTAAAAGCAAATGATTGACTTCACCCTCATTGTATGCAATGGGCCATGCAAAGTGTGGTCATGATCTTCCCATTTTCATTCACCCAGTGTCCTAGCTCTCTGGGGCAGCTTGTTTTGCATGGGATCCAGGCCAACTGTTGGACAGACATTTTGAGGGTCTCAATATTGCGTCAAGGCAAGTGTGAGGCCTTAAAGCTTTAAATGTAACATTTGGATGTACGTACTAAAGCCCTAAGTTTAATCATCAGTAGTGCATGAGTGCAGTACTTAAGAGGTTCAATGACGCATTAAGGGATGTCATCATAAAGCCTGTGGGTTCTGTGCTCCTATGAAGGACGTCACTGTTGTACAGTAGGATCTATTCAATAGAACATAATGTAGTTCTTGTTTAGGTGCATCATTCCGAATAGGAGTAGAGTAGCCTATGTATTTAGTTATGATCTCCTGAGCAGATTTCCAGAGCATGATTATCCCCACAGCATAGCATGAGTCAGGCTTTTATCTACCAGCCCTGAGGCTCCTGCATCTGAATGGGATGCTCTCTCTCTCTCTCTACCTCTCTCTCTCTCTCTCTCTCTCTCTCTACCTCTCTCTACCTCTCTCTCTACCTCCATGGCACGGTCAGGGGAACAAGGGAGAGACTAAGTCCAGGTTATTTCTGGAGGCCAGATCCCTGTCTAAGAGTCTTATCACACCACTGAATGTACCATTACTGTGCAGATGGTAGTGAGTGTAGCCAAGGCTATACGCCTCACAACTACAGTACCTAAGCACAGGTAAGGACAGGTGAATGAATTGGCAGAGAAAACACATGTGTGATTAATGACCAGAATAAACATATCTACCACAGTAAGAGTGGCTTGTGTCCTCTACAGGTAAGGTGAATGAATCGGTAACCCATATGAATCACCAACAATACACCATAAATGACCCATGACTTCAGGATCTCAGAATAAGCATATGTAGTACTATGCACAATAAGAGTTGTGTGTCTGCTACAGGTGAACCAATGACCGCCTTAGGTGCTTCCCAATAATATCTCCTTCCTCCTGAAGTGTGAACTCATTCACTACTACCCACAAATCTAAAAGCATTGGATTAGTGGAGGCATGGACTAGAGGGTGTTTCCGCCATATGTCTTATACTAGTAATTTCCTGTAAAGTCAGTGATGGGAAGTGAACAAGTGCATACTTCTGGAGGAAGAAGAGATGTTTGAGACACAATCCAAAATCAGCCTGGCTCAGTGGGAAAGTTTCAGGTTTGATTTCAGCGTAACCAGGATGTCCTCTCTCCTCTGGCTCATCATGGTTGGTTGGCATGACTGGAATTCTGGAATCGATAGTCATTTCAAAATGTTCCATATGGACACAATGTTATGTTCTGTAGCCAATAAAGTAAAATCACCACATCGCGGTTGTTTGGAATGGCTGGAATTCACAGTCACATTTCAAAATGTTCCATATGGACACAATGTTATGTTCTGTAGCCAATAAAGTAAAATCACCACATCGCGGTTGTTTGGAATGGCTGGAATTCACAGTCACATTTCAAAATGTTCCATAMGGACACAATGTTATGTTCTGTAGCCAATAAAGTAAAATCACCACATCGCGGTTGTTTGGAATGGCTGGAATTCACAGTCACATTTCAAAATGTTCCATAAGGACACAATGTTATGTTCTGTAGCCAATAACATAAAATCACCACATCATGGTTGGTTGGCATGACTCATATTCCGGAATCCTCAGTAATTTTAAAATGTCCCATGAGGACACAATGTTATGTTCTGTAGCGACAGTAATACAGCAACATCACATTTCATTGAGTCACTGTGTTATCATTAAACTCAGTAACAAACTCGTTGTTGTTGTGATAAGGGTGTGTTATTGTCTGTAATACTACCCTCTTGTACGTAATGTCCACTGTCTCTTACGCAATGAACATAGACAACTTCCCTTTTTGAGAAGTGTTAACAGTGAAGCAATGGGGATTGTTGTCACATGTCTGGGTGTGTGCAATTCACCAACATTTAGTACTCAGTGTTTGTTTTGTACACTTCACTTTTTCAGGAAGTGATAGCCTACTGTTTGTACTCTATACTGTCCCAAAGGGAAAAGTTGCATGAAATGAATTACAATCTAGAAACCTCAAGATGCATATCTTACCCCAGATAACAAACATTTTCTTCGAAGAGCATATCATCCATTACCTACTGTGCCATATGTATTGCACTACAGCCAAGCTAAGATCTGTGAGTATGATGAATAAATCGTTTTTACGTTACACAGCAAGTAGAACAGTGTAAACAAGATGAAAGTGTTTTTGGTCCAGCACATGGTGCATTAGATCAGAACTGCCTGTCTTCCTGTCCAGCCCACTGTGCTGTGCAGTAACCCAGTACAGCTGTGTTTGATGGATGGGGCCTTTCATTCATACAGAGCCTCATTAATCAGCTCTATCTAACAGTTTCACGTATAGGCCTGCTCGATCAACATGGGTGTGTGTCCCAAATGGCACCATAGTCACTACATAGTGCACTACTTTTAACCAGGGCACTGGCCAAAACCTGGTCAAAAGTAGTGCACTATGTAGGGAATAGGGTGCAATTTGAGACCCACACTGGGATACAATCAGGAACAACACCGCTGCCAAAACAGCCCTCGCTAAGCTGCCTGTTGTTTTTGTTTGAGGCTGTAAGCACTCTGGCATATGAAAGTTATTCTGCTGTTATTCGGTTGTTGTTTGTTTAGAAGCTGCATCATGCTTTAGTACTGCTAGCTAATGGACAGTGGGTTATGCGTAACTGTGCATAACAAGTGAATAACTGTTTTGATGAACCCAGTTGTTTACATGTGGGCATGCATGATTGCTTGCCGACCCGACACTTTGATGGCTCCACTTGGACCCTCTGTAAGCCAGTCAGTCTGTTTTTTTCTGGCAGCTTGAATTGATTCTCCAGTGGCCCATGGATTGTATTCTGAACAGGGTATCAGGGTGAGCTGGAGGGTAGAGGGGGCCAGAGCTAGCCTCTGTGGCCCCAGACGGGGTTAGCCCCTCAGAGAGAAGGGAGTTGCTCCCTCACTGTCTGTGTCCCAAATGGCACCCTATTCCCTATGTAGTGCACTACTTTTGGGTCTAGGTCCGGTCTTGGTCACAGCAGACTCATGTGCCCCTGGGGCAGCTGTGGCAGCCGCGTGGAGACTTCGACACAGGAGGACCCTGCTCCGGATCTCGAGCTTGATTTGATTGTTGCAGCAATTAGTGCTCTATCAGACTAGCACTAATGATGACATACATGGGAAGAGACAGGCTGAGGTGAGGTTGGTGGTATTGTACAGAGGTACTGTACTAAACACAATCGGACAGGCAGGGTGAGGCACAGTCTCCCGTGTGTAGAACATACTGATCTGGAGAGCACTGGAGGAGGTTGAATGGGGAGTCTGTTTCTTGGGCTACCTGTTGGCTTTCTCTCTATTTCTCTGTCTCTCTCACTCTCCCTCTCTCTCTCTTTCTCTCTGTCTGTGTGGCTCTCACTCTCAATCTATCTGTCTCTCTCAGTCTACCCCCCCCTCTCTCCCTTCCTCTCTCTTTCTCAATTCCCCCTCTCTTTCTCTCAAATGTTCTCTCTCTCTCTCATTCCCCCTCTCTGTGTGACTCCGTTAATCCTTCCTTCCATAAGTTTTTCCAGTCTGCATATTTCCCCTTCTCACCTCCTGGGTGCCCTGACAACCACTCTCAGGGAAACTGCCTCTCTCCCTCTCTCTCTACATCCCATGGCACAGTCAGGGGAATGTGGGATACCTGTGCTTCTTGGGCTGCCTGTGGGTGATCAGACTGAAACCACACTCCAGGTGTGTGACCCACATGGCACCCTATCGCCCATGTAGTGCACTACTTTTAACCAGGGTCCAGAGGGAATAAGATGCCATTTGTGTCACGCCCCCTGACCTTAGAGATCCTTTTTATGTCTCTATTTTGGTTTGGTCAGGGCGTGAGTTGGGGTGGGCATTCTGTGTTGTGTGTTGTATGTTTTCTATTTCTGTGTGTTTGGCCGGGTGTGGTTCTCAATCAGAGGCAGCTGTCTATCGTTGTCGCTGATTGAGAACCATACTTAAGTAGCCTTTTCCCACCTGTGTTTTGTGGGTAGTTATTTTCTGTCTTTGTGTCTGTACCAGACAGAACTGTTTCGTTTCGTTCATTCTCTTTGTTATTTTGTTTAGTGTTCTGTTTTAATAAATTAACATGAACACTTACCACGCTGCGCTTTGGTCCGATGATTCCTCATCTTCAGACGACGAACGTTACAATGAGGAAGTCACTCGACCTCCTGGGAAAGGACTGGCCAGAGATAAAAGAGGCTCACAGTTTGGTCAGACCCTCACAAGTGAATGAACATTGGACATGTTTTGATCTATCTAGGGGGCCAACCAGGAAATTAAATGAGGGGTGACTAATAGGAAAATGCTATTTCCTTCTGTTCCTTCCCTGGACTGTAATAAATGGATATGAAATATCCTGTCATTGCACTTCTTTTGAGTGCTGAGGTGAGGGGTTTTGGGTAATGTTTTTTCAAAATATAACCTCTAACTCCAACACATTCCTTGTGCCTGAGTGTACCTACCACTAATGTTATCAGATTACCTTTGATGTTTTGTCTCCCAGCACTTTAGTTTTAATGTTTTAGTCAGTTACCTAGGCAGTTAAAGGCAGTTTAGTTCTAAATACAGTACAACATGTTTCAGCTGACACTGCAGTCCTTGTGGGGCTTAAAGAATGTAGATTTTTTTTCTTCCGTACACTATGATTATAAGCACGGTAGCAACAGTGCAGAGAACAACATCGGTCAGTCTCCTCTTTTGGTTATTATGAGTTTACCATGCTCAATCAGACTTTGTTTCTCTGGTTTGAGTCTTTGAGACTTGTGTAGTTGTTATGTTGCTCAAACTGACCTCAATCCAGGCATCCGACCGTAAGGCGGTTCAGAAGGAAGTGCATACGGCCCAGTACATCACTGGGGCTGAGATCCCTGCCATCCAGGACCTATATATCAGGCGGTGTCAGAGGAAGACCTTAAAAATGGTCAAAGACTCCAGCCACCCAAGTCATAGACTGTTCTCTCTGCTACTGAATGGAAAGCGGTACCACAGCACCAAGTCTGGGACCAAAAGGCTCATGAACAGCTTCTACCCCCAAGACATAAGACTGCTCCTGACTCTCTTGCACTGGCTCTATGCACACTCGCTGGACTCTACCCCCACACTCACACATACTACACTCGGCCTACAACACACACATACTCACACGCTACATACGCTCACACACACAAAACACATACACATTGACACACTTTTTCACACTCTTCACATACACTGCTACTCTATTTATTATCTATCCTGATTGCCTAGTCGCACCCGATACTCCTTGTATATAGTCTTGTTATTGATATTTTATTGTGTTACTATTTCTTTCCTTTTTGGGGAGGCAAATTTTTCTTTTTAACTCTGCATTGTTGGGAAAGGGCTTGTAAGTAAGCATTTCATGGTAAAGTCTACACCTGTTGTATTCGGCTTATGTGACAAATACTGGGCATTTGATTTTATTTGAATCTGGTAACCAAGCCATTACATGGCTTCTTATGATTTTGATTGACGTGGGAAGGGACACCTATTTCTGAGTTAGATATCAACTCCTATTAAGACTATTGTCTTTGTCGATGAGTTGGGCCTAATACCCTTTTTAACCTGTTAGCCAACCGCCTGGTAGGTTACTGGTTGGTTGGAGGCCGGTCACGAATCAGGATACATTTGACCTTTGACCTGCTGTTGAACGCCAAAGTACACGCTGGATTCAGGCTAAGTGGGGATCTGGTTGCTAAGTGCCCTGGCTCAACCAATCAGCTTCAGCTGAGGCCAGTTGAGCAAGCGGGCGGGAGTGTGGTAACCATGGGAACCTCTTGTGGTGAATTTCCATTCAGTAGCTCAGTGGCAAGGCAAGGTCTCGGCCATCATCTCCCACGCTTATTCAAAGTTACAGAAGTCTCTGTCTAGCCCTGTCAGATTACTTGTCCTTTTGCAATATTAGACAGAGGGTGCCGGTCAGGCAGGTTGATGTTTACTGTGATGAATTTTGCCATGGAGGCAGAATTGATCGATTTTTGCTAAATGGGCCAGCTGCAAGGTAAAAATTGGGTATATATTGTAAACATTTATGGAAACAGAAATTACTTTGTGACTGTGGCAGCTAGTGACCACTGCAGTGCTGCCTCCATAACAAGATTCATGGCAAAAAATGCTAACATGCAAAGATTAGTTAGACAACTTAAAGATGGAACATGTTCCGGGATTCTTCTGATGGCATTGAGGAGTACACCACATCAGTCACTGGCAAAGACACCTTGAATAAGTAAGGCTGTCAAAAGACTCCTTGAATAAGGCTGTAATGTAACAAAATGTGGAAATAGTCAACGGGGTCTGAATACTTTCCGAATTAACTGTAGATGGGAGGGGTTGAGTGGAGCTGAAGGGTGAGACTGGAAACAACACGATAACTAATGTAAAATATACTGTGTCCGTAAAATGTGTATAGGTTCAGAACTTTTGTGAAACAACAGTTAAAAATATATCGCAAATAGAAATCAAAACTGGAGGGTCTTCAGAGATAGATGGGAGGGGTTGAGGGTAGCTGAAGGATGGGATAAAAAACAAACAAAAGATAACTATTGTAAAATACAATGTGTCCGTATAATGTATATAGTATGTATAAGCTGGAAGTAGAAGCCTAAAATATATGGGGGACCTGAAATGATGCAGACAATTTTCTATCTAACATTATAAGTCAACCCTCTTCCCAGGCTCCCACCATATGGCATCTGACCGTGTGACCGATTGGCACGCCATCCCATCCATGATCCCGCTCAGTGATTAGGCCTAGGCTCAACTCTCTCAATGACTCAAGAGGGGCACTGGTCTGATCTGGTCTCTGGGACCAGCTGGATTGGTTTTAACACCATTATCTCTGTTCCAGATCCCATGGGATCGATCCACTGTAGACACCTCCCCCCTCTTCCCTGGCACTACCACCAGGTTTCACAAGGAAGAATGGCTAAGCCTGGCCCCAGTTTGTGTAACAATAACCTCTTCAGGGTGAAGTTTCCCCTAGGCATAGATCTAGGATCAGCTTCCACTCCCCAATCTTAACCATTAGTAGGGGAAATGTAAAACTGACCCAAGATCAGCATCTAGGGGCAACTACACCCTACTCCCTGTTTGTGCCATTGACATGACAATGACCAATTGATCTAGGACCATGCTAAAGTCAAAGTCAATGAGAGGGCTCCAAACCATGCCTCAATGGCCTGACTGGCCTCAATGGAAAAACTTYAGAGAAGATTTAATGGAGAAAAAAAACAATTGTCTCATTGTGAACTCTTAATCAGCGCTGTAAAGCTGTCGGAAAAGGAGGGATGACAAACGCATACAACACCAAATGTCTGAAGTTCTCTCCATTGGGAGGGAAGCTAGCTATTATTAGCCAGACACACTCGAGTCAGGGCCAAGGAAACAGCATATCTGCAGACGGTAATGTCCAGGTCACCCTCTCTCTCATACTGTACTGTTCCGAGCCTGACGGGAACAGGCTTATCATAAAAATACAAGTCCCGACTTCCCAAAGATTCCATTATGAACACACACATTGGACCCGAGGTAATCTAAAAAACAGAGGCCATCAATCAGTTCCATCTGTCAATCATTGAGGAGGAAAATGTCAGCACCCATTTTCAATTAAATAAATTTACGAGGATCATAGACCAAGGCAGGTGTCTTTGCATGGCATATTCCATATGGCCTAAAGAGACCTCTTGTTGTTGGGTCGTTGCACCTTGTAGAAGTGTAACTTCGTAAAAATGTATTTTACCTAATTTTTACATTCTGGCATAAAGAGCATGTTCAACTTCATTAAAAACGTGTTTTCCCATCTCAAGAGGTTAAATAAATAACAAATACTATAATAAGTGCCAAATAAAGTGACAGGGTTGACCGTAACAGGGTTAACCATAACAGGGTTGACTGTAACAGTGTTGACGATATTATGATGTATTTCCTATTCAACAAAACTGTATGAACAAGGCTTGAAATGACTTATATTTTCTCTAAATATAGTATAATCAATTTATAAAATGACTAACTATAAGATTTCACCTTATAACTGTTAAATACAAGCCTGTATATTTACTGTTAGAGAAAATGTGCATGTTTTCTAAAGGTCTCTCTTGATCATAAAGTCTGCCCCCATCGCTTTGAATGTCTCACAGAGCTCTAGCTAGGCTTCCTGAACTTGTTAGGAACTCGCCTTTCATCACATATTAATATTTTTCTTTCCAATTATGACAAACAGAAAGTGTTTTTTGTTTAAAATCTATGAATTAGTTTAGATTACTGGCTATAAATCGATCTCTGAATGTGCTACAGAGACAAAACCACTCTCCTGCTGCGTTACGATGTAAGGCATATGCGTTGTTAGTGACTGTGACGTATGGTTCAGTCAGGAGTGGATGGACAGTCGGAAAAACAAATGAAATGGTAGGACATCCCATCTTCAAGTGGTGTCAGATTTCACATCCTGCTTCACACAGGCAAAATAGAATCAGAGCTATCGCTCAATGCAAGCCATTGCGATCTACGGTGTCCACAGATAGATTTATAAGAGAAAATGTTGGCTGGTACCGGTACCCGAACCACGCAGGTCTCCTAAACAAGGGACTTAACATCGAAGAGATTTTAAATCAGCCATTACTCTCCCTGTGACAGGGGCATTTGAATGCAAGCTTTTTTTAAATTATTGTTAAAACATTTCTAGTCTGACTATCTATGGGTGACAGGGTTGATGTGTTATGCTCGACACGCTCAGTATTCCACCACAAAACACCAGAAAATGCCCAAAAAGTGTAAAACCAGCTAACATGCTTTTACACAATGATTTTACTCTTAGGTGTTCAATGTTTATTTAGAAAAAAATATTTTAAAAAGGATAGTTTCACCATATTAAAACGAGAGTTCAGTTCACGCGACAGGGATGACCTTAAAATGAGGGCCAGGCATAAATTAATCACTAATCACAGGAAATAAAAATTATCTGGAGAAATTACTATGTTTAAAGCAACCAAATGATTAGGGCTTTACAATGATGGTGGGTTAAAATGTTCCTAGAAGTCACATAGGGTACACAGAGGGATGTCAAAATGCTGAATTTTGGCACTATAGCAAGTCTTTATTCATATTAAAAATCTGATTTATTGAATTCTCCATCTGATCTGTATTAAAGGACACTTCATTTAATATAACAGGCTTTTAAAATGCAATATTGGTGCACAATTTCTACTTAGAATATCAAAAGGGACGCAAAGGGCACTCATTTTGTGGAATGACCCTGTTATTCACTCTTTTTATTTCCCTGAGCCTTTCTGCTCTGTCGTACTGTAACCATTTTAAGCTCTTCTGTACTCTGGATTCAGAACAGAGTTTATAATCCATAAAAACAGAACATGATTTATGTTTTGGCCTGTTGTTTGTGTTGTGTTCTGCGAAAGATAACTGTCATTGTTACATCCCAAATGGCACCCATTTCCCTATATAGTGCACTACTTTTGACCATAGCTATGGGCCCTGGTCAAAAGTAGTGCACTAAATAGGGAATAGTGTGCCATTTGGGATACCACCATACTGTCATAACTGTTCCTGCAGCTCCAACCTCCTGCTTCCAGCTGTTGTTGCAGCATGGGAGGGGGCGGTGTCCTGTACGGCTCGGCCCTTTGGGACAGAGTGTCCCTCTCCCCTCTCTGCCTGCCTCCTTCCTGTCTGGAGCACTGGGCTATGCCCTTATATGACACACTCTCACCCAGGAAATAAACCTTCCACCTCACGCCTCAAATCCTCCATGATCTCTCCATTTATCCATCCATCCCATCACTCCATCCATCCACTTCATTCATTAACTGAGCTTAATCTATGTCCACTATCTTCCTCTCTCCTCTCTCCCCAAGTTGACCTCCATCCTGTCCAATTCCCTTCCTGTATCCGCCCTCCATTTGCAATCTTATCCTGTCTGTGTGGGAGATTGAGAGTTTTTATTTTTTAATGATGTAATGGTGTATAAATGCTGGGTAATCTCGTTTTTCTCAGAGGGCCTAATCCCAACCAACCAAAGTCCACTCAGTGCCAGCTGTTGAGAGAGAAGTACTGCCCTGTCCCTTAGGAGGAAAAGAAAGGCCCCTACCTGCGACCCCTTGTGATTAGCAGGAGTGTTTCCCAAATGGCACCCTATTCCCTATATAGCGAACTACTTTTGACCAGAGCCCTGGTTAAAAGTACTGCACTACAAGGGGAATAGGGTGTCATTTGGGCCAAATACTAGTATACTAACCAGCAATGATGGGTTGCAGACCACACATGGTTCAGGTCAACACTGAGCTCCATAGGGCCAGTGGTAAATCTCATGATGTTAGGCTACACAGGAATTTACTAGCTGCACAAGCTGATTACAACTCCCTGTAGCAGTAGTGGTACACCCTGTAACACATATCCACTGTGCTTTTGCATTAAATCATGGGTTGTTTCCACTTGTGGGCCTATTCATAACAATGGTGATGTTACTGTAGCATATCAAATTCAAGTTTTATTACACCCACATACTGAAATCCATGAGCAGACAAATTACATAGACCTAAGATTAGGGCCCAATGAATTTATTTCAATTGACTGATTTCTTTTGAAATTGTTGCGTGTTGCCCCAGGCCCAGCCAACCCCCCCCCCCCATCCCCTCCTCAGACGATCCAGCAGGTGAAGAAGCCAGATGTGGAAGTCCTGGGCTGGCGTTGTTACACTTGGTCTGCGGGTTGTGCGGACAGTTGGATGTATGGCCAAATTCTCTAAAATGAATTTGGAGGTAGCTTATGGTAGAGAAATGAAGATGGTATTCTCTGGCATAAGCTCTGGTGGACATTCCTGCAGTCAGCATGCCAATTGCACGCTCCCTCAAAACTTGAGACATCTGTGGCACTGTGTTGTGTGACAACTTTCCGAGTGGCCTTTTATTGTCCCCAGCACAAGGTGCACCTGTGTATTCAAGAATCTGTTTAATCACACCTAATATGTCACACCTGTCAGGTGGATACTGTATATTATCTTGGCAAAATTGTAATTTAGGAGGACTGTACGTACTGTATGTTCCTAACGGAATGGAAACCAAGGTTAAGGACGTGGCTCTGTGTCTGCAAGGGCCATGTCTTGTTACATAACATAACACACTCAGTCTCTCACGGGATATGAGCATAATTCCACTCATGTGGTTCAAAACAGTTAAACAGTAAGAACATAAAGGAATGTGGAATGTGCTCGTTGAGTCGGTCACATGATAAGGGGTGTGTCTGCCTATGCTTGTGGGGAAGTGGGGGTTGTGTGTATCTGTACCCTTTTGAGCGCATGCGTGTGGTGGGTGTGTTTGGGGGAGTGTGTGTGCGCCAGAGAGAGGGAGGATGAAGGAGAAATTAAGGAATGCTGCTGTGTGGAAAAAGGACATAACTTTACAGGACAGAGCTCCTCACATGACAGTTCTGCGTTCCTGAGTCTGAGTCCCAAATGGCACCTCATTCCCTACATAGTGAACTACTTTTGACCAGGGCCCYATATGGCTCTGGTCAAAAGTAGTACACTATGTATGGGATAGGGTGCCATTTGGGCTGCGGTCAGAGATTAGGCAGCAGTGTGTCTAGTGTGCACTACTGATCTGATCAACCTCTAGTTCCCATGGTTCAGCTCACTGGATACCAGTGCTTTTATGATCACCACCTTGTAATGAGATTCCATTACACCATGTAGAGCTTAAAGCTAGTTCCTTAATTTTTTATATTTGTCACGGCCGTCGTCGGAAGGAGACCAAGGTGCAGCGTGGTTAGCGTACATTTTMTTTTATTTGTTAAAATGTCGCCAACAAAACAAGAAATAACTAAAACGACCGTGAACCTACAAGGGCTATAGTGCCCCTAACAAAGATAACTTCCCACAATCACAAAAGGGAAAAAGGCTGCCTAAGTATGATTCCCAATCAGAGACAACGATAGACAGCTGTCCCTGATTGAGAACCATACCCGGCCAAAACATTGAAATACAAAAACATAGAGAACAGAACATAAAATGCCCACCCAAATCACACCCTGACCAAACCAAAAAGAGACATAAAAAAGGCTCTCTAAGGTCAGGGCGTGACAATATTGGTACATTTAGAATCTATTTGAGCTAGGATTGAATATAATAATGTGATAKTATGTATGTATTTTCAGGCTTGCAGACAGATAATGTCAACAATGTGAAAATGAGATGTCTTATCTCAAAGGTTTTACCTTCTCCCAAACGTTCTAACAAACCACAACCTAACCCACACATTTTTTTATTTAACCTTTATTTAACTAAGTCAGTTAAGAACAAATTCTTATTTACAATGATGACCTACCCCGACCAAACCCTCCCCTAACCGAGACAACGCTGGGCCAATTGTGTGCAGCCCTATGGGACTCCCAATCACGGCCGGTAGTGATACAGCCCGGGATCGAACCCGGGTATGTAGTGCCACCTCTAGCACTGAAATACAGTGCCTTAGCCCACTGAGCCACTCGGTTTGCTGGGCCACTCGGCATACGGTCAACCAATCCAAGCACTAGTGTAACCCACACCAGAACAGAACAACTCCAGCCAACAACATCCCACTCTGAAGCAGAGAGGTCTGTCGTCATGGCAACTTCACCCACCCCACCAGACGAGAGGAGGAGGAGGAGGAACAATGTCTCTATGTCCTGACATGTTCACATAGATGTAGAATAAAGAGTTTTTACCATGAACAGGACAGGCTCTTCAGATAACAATAAGACAGTCCTATAGGCCCTGAAGCCGCCTTCAAAATGACTAATATGACAGAGCAACAGGAGGTGACAACCGAGCTAACAACAAACGTTTCCACTCCGTTAGAGAATTTCCCCTTAAGAATTTCATTAGGTCATCACCTAATGCTTTCATAAGAATATTCCAGTGGATTGTTTCCAAGAGACRATTCCCTTTTAATGTCAAACAGAACTTACCAACAACATGTTCTCAGAATATCTTACAGTGGCAAGAAAAAGTATGTGAACCCTTTGGAATTACCTGGATCTAAGTCACAACAATAGACAAACATAGTGTGCTTAAACTAAAATCACACTAATGATTGTATTTTTCTTTTCTATATTGAATACATTATTTAAACATTCATAGTGTAGGTTGGAAAAAGTATGTGAACCGCTAGGCTAATGACTTCTCCAAAAGCTAATTGGAGTCAGAGTCCAATCAATGAGACAAGATTGGAGATATTGGTTAGAGCTGCCTTGTTGTCTATAAATGTAGAAAGTTTAACACTGTTGCTACTCTCCCTTGGAGTCGCCGTCCTGCAAAGATGACTGCAAGAGCACAGCACAGAATGCTCAATGAGGTGTCAGCTAAAGACTTACAGAAATCTCTGGGACATGCTAACATCTCTGTTGATGGGTCTACGATACGTGAAACACTAAACAAGAATGGTGTTCATGGGAGGACACCACGGAAGAAGCCACTGCTGTCCAAAAAAAACATTGCTGCATGTCTGAAGTTTGCAAAAGTGCACCTGGATGTTCCACAGCGCTACTGGCAAAATATTCAGTGGACATATGAAATTAAAGTTGAGTTGTTTGGAAGGAACACACAACACTATGTGTGGAGAAAACAGGCACAGCACACCAACATCAAAACCTCATCCCAACTGTAAAGTATGGTGGAGGGAGCGTCATGGTTTGGGGCTGCTTTGCTGCCTCAGGGCCTGGACAGCTTGCTATCATCGACGGAAAGATGAATTCTCAAGTTTATCAAGACATTTTGCAGGAGAATGTTGGGCTATCTGACCGCCAATTGAAGCTCAACAGAAGGTGGGTGATGCAACAGGACAACGACCCAAAACACAGAAGTAAATCAAAAGCAGAATGGCTTCAACAGAAGAAAATACACCTTCTGGAGTGGCCCAGTCAGAGTCCTGACCTCAACCCGATTGAGATGCTGTGGCATGACCTCAAGAGAGCACTTCACACCAGACATCCCAAGAATATTGCTGAACTGAAACAGTTTTGTAAAGAGGAATGGTCCAAAATTCCTCTTGACCGTTGTGCAGGTCTGATCTGCAACTACATAAAACTCTTGGTTGAGGTTATTGCTGCCAAAGGAGGGTCAACCAGTTATTAAATCCAAGGGTTCACATACTTAACCCCCCTGCACTGTGAATGTTTACACAGTGCAGGTGTGTTCAATAAAACATGAAAATGTGTAATTGTTTGTGTGTTATTAGTTTAAGCAGACTGTATTTGTCTATTGCTGTGACCTAGATGAAGATCAGATCACATTTTATGACCAATTTATGCAGAAATCCAGGTATTTACAAAGGGTTCACATACTTTTTCTTGACACTGTATATGAATGTTCTAGACATGTTTCATTGGAATGTTGCAATAATGCTCAGTTTCCTGACTGTTAGGAGAGTATTCCATCAACGTCACACCAAACATGCACAGTACATGGTTGCCAGGTTCTCAAAATATAAGATATTAATGTTTTGAACACGTTTTAATGGGAAACGTGTCTAGAACATTGATATTGGATATTCTGAAAACTGGTAACCACATTAACAGATAGTAAATCAGTAACATAATTACTGCAATTKAATTGTCTACAATGGGAAATCATAGTAGTCACAAACCACAGTTGGGTCATCTGCTACTGTCCTCCCTTCCACTGTCATACTGTTATGTTCAGCTGTTTTATTTCTATTGTCTGTTGGTCAAAGCAAGTGTGAAAACGGTCTGGACAACCCCTCCCTCCACCTCTCTCCCTCCATCTCTCCCTCCATCTCTCTCTCCATCTCTCTCTATTATCTCTCTGTCTCCAGTTAATGTCATCTCTCCTGGCTCTTACTGACACCTACACCGCCATGTCTAGGTCCAAAAGGCTCCTTAACAGCTTCTACCCCCAAGCCATAAGACCGTTGAACAATTAATAAAATGGCCACCAGGACTATTTACAGCTGCTACTCGCTGTTTATTATCTATGGATAGTCATTTTACCCCTACCTACATGTACAATATTTTTATTTTTTATTTTTTTTATTTCACCTTTATTTAACCAGGTAGGCTAGTTGAGAACAAGTTCTCATTTGCAACTGCGACCTGGCCAAGATAAAGCATAGCAGTGTGAACAGACAACAACACAGAGTTACACATGGAGTAAACAATAAACAAGTCAATAACATGGTAGAAAAAAAGAAAAAAAGAGAATCTATATACAATGTGTGCAAAAGGCATGAGGAGGTAGGCAATAAATCAGATAATTACAATTTAGACAGATTTAAACTGGAGTGGTAAATCATCAGATGATCATGTGCAAGTGAGATACTGGTGTCAAAAAAAGGCAGAAAAGGAAATAAAAGCAGTATGGGGAGGGTGAGGTAGGTAAATTGGGTGGGCTATATACCGATGGACTATGTACAGGCTGCAGCGATCGGTTAGCTGCTCGGATAGCAGATGTTTAAAGTTGTTGAGGGAGATAAAGTCTCCAACTTCAGAGATTTTTGGCAATTCGTTCCAGTCGCAGGCAGCAGAGAACTGGAAGGAAAGGCGTCCCAAATGAGGTTTTGGCTTTAGGGAAGTCAGTGAGATACACCTGCTAAGAGCGCGTGCTACGGGTGGGTGTAGCCATCGTGACCAGTGAACTGAGATAAGGCGGCACTTTACCTAGCATAGCCTTGTAGATGACCTGGAGCCAGTGGGTCTGACGGCGAACATGTAGCGAGGGCCAGCCGACTAGGGCATACAGGTCGCAGTGGTGGGTCGAATAAGGTGCTTTAGTAACAAAACGGATGGCACTGTGATAAACTGCATCCAGTTTGCTGAGTAGAGTATTGGAAGGCCATTTTGTAGGATGACATCGCCGAAGTCGAGGATCGGTAGGATAGTCAGTTTCACTAGGGTGAGTTTGGCGGCGTGAGTGAAGGAGGCTCTGTTGCGAAATAGAAAGCGACTCTAGATCTGATTTTTGGATTGGAGATGTGTGATATGAGTCTGGAAGGAGAAGTTTGCAGTCTAGCCCAGACACCTAGGTACTTATAGTGTCCACATATTCTACGGTCAGAACCGTCCAGGGTGGTGATGCTAGTCGGGCGTGCGGGTGCAGGCCAGTGAACGGTTGAAGAGCATGCATTTTGGTTTTACTAGCGTTTAAGAGCAGTTGGAGGCCACGGAAGGAGTGTTTGAGGCATTGAAGCTCGTTTTGGAGGTTGGTTATCACAGTGTCCAAGAAGGGGCCAGAAGTATACAGAATGGTGTCGTCTGCGTAGGGTGGATCAGGGAATCGCCCGCAGCAAAGCAACATCATTGATATATATCAGAGAAAAGAGTCGGGCCGAGAATTGAACCCTGTGGTACCCATAGAGACTGCCAGAGGACCGGACAGCATGCCTTCCGATTTGACGCACTGAACTCTGTCTGCAAAGTAGTTGGTGAACCAGGCAAGGCAGTCATTAGAAAACCGAGGCTACTGAGTCTGCGATAAGAATATGGTGATTGACAGAGTCGAAAGCCTTTGCCAGGTCGATGAAGACGGCAGCACAGTACTGTCTTTTATCGATGCCGGTTATGATATCATTTAGTACCTTGAGCGTGGCTGAAGTGCACCCGTGACCGGCTCGGAAACCGGATTGCACAGCGGAGAAGGTACGGTGGGATTCGAGATGGTCAGTGATCTGTTTGTTGACTTGGCTTTCGAAGACCTTAGATAGGCAGGGCAGGAATGGATATAGGTCTGTAACAGTTTTGGGTCCAGGGTGTCTCCCCCTTTGAAGAGGGGGATGACCGCGGCAGCTTTCCAATCCTTGGGGATCTCAGATGATACGAAGGAGAGGTTGAACAGGCTGGTAATAGGGGGTGCGACATGGCGGCGGACAGTTTCAGAAATGGGGGTCCAGATTGTCAAGCCCAGCGTGATTTGTATGGGTCCAGGTTTTCCAGCTCTTTCAGACACTCTGCTATCTGGATTTGGGTAAAGGAGAAGCTGGGGAGGCTTGGGCGAGTAGCAGCGGGGGGGGGGGGGGGGGGGGGCTGTTGGCCAAGGTTGGAGGTCGCGGGAGGAAGGCATGGCCAGCCATTGAGAAATGCTTGTTGAAGTCTTCGATCCATCAACGGATTATCGGTGGGTTGACCGTGTTACCTAGCCTCAGTTGCAGTGGGCAAGCTGGGAGGAGTGCTCTTGTTCTCCATGGACTTTACAGTACCCAGAATTTTTGGAGTTAGAGCTACAGGATGCCAATTTCTGCTTGAAAAATGCCTGGCCTTTGCTTTCCTGACTGACTGCGTGTATGGTTCCTGACTTCCCTGAACAGTTGCACTATCGCGTGGGCCTTCGATGTCTATGCAGTTCGCCACAGGATGTTTGTGCTTCGAGGGCTAGTCAGGTCTGGAGTGAACCAAGGGCTCAATATCTTTCTTGTTCTGCATTTTTTGAACAGGAGTCATGCTTTGTCTAATATGGTGGAGGAAGATAACTTTTAAAGAATGACCAGGCATCCTCAACTGACGGGATGAGGTCAATATCCATCCAGGGTACCCGGGCCAGGTCGATTAGAAGGCTGCTCGCAGAAGTGTTTTGGGAGCGTTTGAATAGTGATGAGGGGTGGTCGTTTGACCGCGGACCCGCAGCGGATACAGGCAATGAGGCAGTGATCGCTGAGATCTTGATTGAAGACAGCAGCGGTGTATTTGTGGAGGCAGGTTGGTCAGGATAATGTTATTAGGGTGCCAAGCTGACGGATTTAGGGTTGTACCTGGTAGGTTCCTTGATGATTTGTGTGAGATTGAGGGCATCTAGGCTTAGATTGTAGGACCTGCCGGGGTGTTAAGCATATCCAGTTTAGGTCACCTAACCGAACAAACTCTGAAGCTCAGATGGGGAAGCGACAAATTCACAGATGGTGTCCAGGGCACGAGCTGGGAGCTGAGGGGGGTCGGTAGCAGGCGGCAACAGTGAGAGACTTATTTCTGGAGAGATTAATTTTTAAAATTAGAAGTTCGAACTGTTTGGGCATAGACCTGGAAAGTATGACAGAAACTTTGCAGGCTATCTCTGCGTAGATTGCAACTCCTCCCTTTTGGCAGTTTCTATCTTGACGGAAAGTGTTATAGTTGGGTATGGAATCTCAGAAATTTTTGGTGGCTTCCTAAGCCAGGATTCAGACACCGGCAAGGACATAGGGTTGGCAGAGTGTGCTAAAGCGGTGAGTAAGACAAACTTAGGGGGAGGCTTCTGATGTTGACATGCATGAGGCCAAGGCTTTTTCGATCACGAGAAGTCAACAAATGAGGGTGCCTGGGGACATGCAGGGCCTGGGTTAACCTCCACATCACCCGAGGAACAGAGGAGTAGTAGATGAGGGTGGCGGCTAAAGGCTATCAAACTGGTCGCCTAGAGCGTTGGAGACAAGGAATAAAAGGAGCAGATTTATGGCCGTGGTAGAATAGATTCTGGGCATAATGTGCAGACAGGGGTATGGTGGGGCACGGGTACAGCGGAGGCAAGCCCAGGCATTGGGTGATGATAAGAGAGGTTGTATCTCTGGACATGCTGGTCTCAATGGGTGAGGTCACCGCATGTGTGGGAGGTGGGACGAAGGGGGTATCAGAGGTACGGAGAGTGGAACTACGGGGTCCATTGCAAACCAAACCAATGATAACTATGATAACTAGCCTGAACAACATGTATACAAGGCATATTGATATTTGGCAGAGACATACAGTAAGGCATAAAGTGATTGCAGTCTTGATTGGGAGAGCTAGCTAAACAACAGGTGCACATAACAGCAGCTAGTCAGCTAACACAGCAACAGCAGGTAAAAATGGCGACGACTAGGCAGAGAGGGTCGGATTAACTACACACAGAGCCTGAGTTAAAACACAAGCCGACAGATAAAACACAAGTAAACAGAATGGAGTACGTAAATTAATGGACAGTCCGGCGGCATCAGCTATGTAGCCAGGTGATCATAGTGTCCAGGGGCAGCCGTAGATGGAGCAGGGAAGTCGCCGCTAAGCTAGCACGCGGTGTTTAAAGTTAGTAGGCCCGGGGGGTGAGTCTGCTCAGACGAAGGGGGTCTGCTCAGACGGAGGCCGGTTGAGGGTACAGCGGATGGGGTATTCGTCTGCAGACCAGATGTGGACGTGTCGACAGAGAATCCAGGCCGGATGGCGAGAGAGAGGTTGTGATTGTAGAATTGTGTTTGCTAACTGATGCTAGCTTCGTAGCAGTGGCACTGCTGTGCTAGCTGCGTTAGCTGCAGGCTAGCTGTGAGGATCAGAAGTAGTGGCTCAGGGATTACGGCAGGGATCCGGCGTTGTTCGAGAGATCAGTCCGATGCTGTTAAATTGGTGAGTAATATCCAGGCTAATAACAGGGCTGGTGTCTGTGCCGAAAGTAAAAGCTGCTAGCATCGGTTAAAAATGGCTAAGTAGCTTGTAGCTGGTAGCTTGTAGCTGGTTAGCTACTGGGGGTTCTTGAATGTGTTCCAAAGATAAAAAATGATAGCGATTCCGTACCACATTGGGTGAGGTAGGTTACCGGAAGGTATAATCGAATTGAAAATCGAAAAGAGATAGAAAAAAWAWATATATATATATACAAGAAGTACGAAAAAATACAATGTGCACGAGAGCACTAMAAAATACACGTCTACACTGCTACGCCATCTTGGATTCAAGATGACCTCGACTAACCTGTACCCCGCATATTGACTCGGTACCGGTACCCCCTGTATATAGCATTGTTATTGGTATTTTATTTGTTACTTTCTATTTTATTTTTTACTTCAGTTTATTTAGTAAATATTTTCTTAACTCTATTTCTTGAACTGCATTGTTGGATAAGAGCTTGAAAGTAAGCATTTCACTGTAAGGTCTACACTCGTTGTATTCGGCGCATATGACAAATAACATTTGATTTGATTTGTATGTTCCCTCTGGCTCTGCACGTTGGTCAGAGATCAATGAGCTGCTACAGGGTTCTGTTTCTATACTGGGTAATGTCCCAGACCCCAACAGGGTTCTGTTTCTACACTGGATAATGTCCCAGACCCCAACAGGGTTCTGTTTCTACACTGGGTAATGTAATTGGTAGACAGAGATACAGACCCTTTGGATAAAGGAGCATCTGTCTGTTGTGGTCATTGCTGTGTTACTAAAATACTTACTTTCTCTATGCCTCCTATAGCTGCCAAAAGTAGTTCCACTGCCTAGTCTCCACCCCACCCTGGCAGGACTCCCTGGCATCAACCTGACACCTTGGGAGAATTGGGCCTTTGGGCCTAGGGTGTGAAAGCAGAGGAGGTGTTGATGGTCTGATGTAACTGCCCTACATCCAAGGGTACTCTACAGACAGTCGGCCTTTAGGGATTAGTATTAGCTTGGTTCCAGATCTGTTTCTGCTCTCTTGTCAAACCTTATGGAATTGTCATGCCATGTTTGGCATGACAATGACAATGGAGTAGGCAAAAGCAGAAACAGATCTGGGACCAGGCTAAGCTAGTATAGTAAAGTAGTGTTGCAGCGACAGATGATGGTGAGGAATATCATAATATCCTCATGGTTGACAGTAAGCTGTAGTCCACTTTGTTCTGATTAGTGTACATGTATTGGATTGTTGTGTTGTCAAGATAATATTACAGAACACCTACTGTATGAGACTGATAGCAGCAACTTAATCAGTAACACAAAACAATCACCCAATTAAGGAACAAAACTGCGCCCATCTATGACAATACATTGCTGATGAAATCAGGTTCTACCCTCTTATCTAAAATGTAGGCTACATTTCTGTTCCAGGATCTTTTTTTCAGTAGCTGGTGAAACGTCAGATAGCCCAAAAGATAGCCCACCAGAGCTACAGCCAGTTAGATTTGGGTATGTCATTTTAGGCGAAAATTTGAAAAAAGGGGGAGGATACTTAATTAACATACCATACTTATGATGACAACTCATTCCACTCCTGATCAACACTTTCCCTTTCTCTGCTCCAATAACACGTCTCACTCCGAACATCAGACAGATGGGTGAGGCAGGAGATGCGTCAAACTAACAGCACTATGCTATTTATACAAACACAGGCTGGACTATTATCACTGTTATTTGGAGTGGAGTGGAATGAGTTGTCATCATAAGTATGGTATGTTAATTAAGTATCCTCCCCCTTTTTTCAAATTTTCGCCTAAAATGACATACCCAAATCTAACTGGCTGTAGCTCTGGTAATGAGGCAAGGATATGCATATTCTTGATACCATTTGAAAGGAAACACTTTGACGTTTGTGGAAATATGAAATGAATGTAGGAGAATATAACACATTAGATATGGTAAAAGAAAATACCATTTTGTACCATCATCTTTGAAATGCAAGAGAAAGGCCATAATGTATTTTTCCAGCCCAGGCACAATTTATATTTTGGCCACTAGATGGCAGCAGTGTATGTGCAACGTTTTAGACTGATCCAATGAACCATTGCATTTCTATTCAAAATGTTGTATCAAGACTGCCCAAATGTGCCTAATTGGTAACTTTTCAAGTTCATAACTGTGCACTCTCCTCAAACAATAGCATGGTATTCTTTCACTGTAATACCTACTGTAAATTGGACAGTGCAGTTAGATTAACAAGAATTTAAGCTTTCTGCCAATATCAGATATGTCTATGTCCTGGGAAATGTTCTTGTTACTTACAACCTCATGCTAATCCCATCAGCCTACATTAGCTCAWCCATCCCATGGGGGACCCACCGATTCTGAAGAAGTTTGCTACCATGGTATTTTCTATCCTATGTGTGTGTGTGTATGAACCCGGTCCATCATGTGTCTGACAGCAGTATTATGTAAAAAGACAATAGGACAAGTCAGTATATAGAATAGCATTGTCATGCATACTGTGTCAATGTCAATAACAAGTTGACACTCATAAGATACTATATTTAGACAAACTCAATGCATCATCTCTCCATCTCCTCCCTTCAATTCATACTAGTTAGTTGATGGAAATGTTTTATTTTGTCATTGTAGGTTATTAAGATGCAATACACAAATAATATTCTAGGCGCCATGCAATCTTTTTTATTTAATCTCTAAATCATCCATGGATCTAATTGTATCAATACTCGCAAGTGTTATGTCTTACTTCATATAATAATAACAAGATGCAATATTAATATCCCGTTCAGTTGTATCAATACTTGGATCAAAACAAAGTCCCATGCACTGAATTGACCCAGGTTCACCTGTAAAACAACAAGCCTGAGGCCCGCTGGCTGTTCTCCCCAGGGAGAACACGAAGTGGAAAATTCCTCCTTGGGTACGTGGCCAAACAAACAGCGTGGTCCGGTCCACTGAAGACTAAGACTACGTCCCAAATGACACCCTATTCTCTACATAGTGCTCTACTTTTGACCAGAGCCCTGTGGGACCCGGTTCAAAAGTACTGCACTATTTGGGAATAGGGTGGCATTTAGGACAGCCTAACGCTGGACAAACTGGGCATTGTTCTGAAGAATAACCTCCTTATCTGTGGAATCCCTGGGCTGGATGATAGTGAAACGGGGAGTTGGTTGGGGAAGGAGCAGTGCTCAGCACAAAAACATTGGCATTCCAGAGAGCAAGGGAGAGGGGGTTGAGGAGAGATGGAGATAAATGGTGAGAGAGAGAGAGGCAAGAGAGAGAAAGAGAGAGCGCAAAAGGAAGATGGAGTGAGAGAGAAAGAAAAAGGAGAGAGAAGGGTAGTAATACAGGAAGAGACTCACTCAGCGTGTTGTTAAGTGATTCTCGTTCAGCTGATATGCCAAGCCCTGAATTGAGTCACTGCTATCTCATAAGACCCAGTCAGTGGACTGGAGAATGTGAAACTAGAGTGAAGGGCTTAGCCTACTGTACTGGAGTTGATGTCAATGGTGTAGGGACTCTAAAGTAAACGGTCAAATATAGGACCTTTATCTTACTAGGAAATAGTCCTAATTTACTTTATTTAATCATTTACTGTTGGTCCAAATCATGAACATAGTCTACATTATGTTATAACACCACAAGTGTCAGTCCCAAGCTTGAATGTTGCAGAGTAAACACAGATGTCGATTTTTATCATATGATTTTTTTTATTTCACAAGGATATTTTTTTCATTTAATAATTGACTGTTGACCCAAATCAGGAACATAGTCGACATTATATTATTACCATGGCCTCGGGAAGTAGGGGTGCTGAAGCACCTCTGGATATCCTCCATCGGCTGCACCCCCACCCCAAAACATATTCCCGCAGCCAGGGTTACGACACCCAAACACTCACTTTGTACCACGTGTGCCCCTTCATTAAAAGTGCATTTCATTTCTAGTAACTTGCCAACCTGGGGGACGACACCGAAGAGCGGGTGGGTTCGGGCGGCAAAGGTGGAAATCACGGATGATGTTGGGGTCCAGAATGTGCTCCACCAGAACCCGACACCGCGCCTCTGGGCCATACCCATCCCAGTCCACCAGATACTGGAGCCGACCCCCACGATGTCGGGAGTCCAGTAGGGATCTGACAGCATACGCTGGGCTCCTCTCGATGTCCGGGGGGGGGGTGGAGGTGTGTCGTGGGGGACAGCATCAGCTAGGGGACCAGGAACCACCGGCCTTTGAGGAGACATGAAGAGGGTGAGATACGGTAGTGACTGGGTATTTGTAACCTGTATGTCACCTCATTGGTTCTCCGGAGAATCTTGAACGGCCCCACAAACCGGGGGTTCAGTTTATTGCAGTGCAGGCAGAGTGGGAGGTTCCTGGTAGAGAGCCAGACGCGATCCCCAGGATGGAACACAGGGGTCTCACTGCGATGACGGTCTGCCTGCTCCCTCTGATGGTGGACACCTCCTCCGCATTCCGGAACCACTCATCTACCGCAGGAGCCATGGTCTGGCCCAGGGTTCATGGGAACAGGGCCGGCTGGAAACCCAACACACACTGTGAAGGGGATCAAACCAGTGGAAGAGTGATGTAAAGAGTTCTGGCCCTACTCTGCCCAAGGAAGGAAAAGTGCCCACTCCCCCGCCGGTCCTGACAGTGACTCCTCAGGAACCTCCCAAGCTCCTGATTCATCCTCTCCACCTGCCCGTTAGACTGAGGCCGATACCCGGATGTGAGGCTAACCGTGACCTCGAGCTTCTCCAAGAAGACCTTCCATACTCGGGATGTGAATTGGGGGCCACGGTCCGAGACGATGTCCTCCAGAAGGCCATAATGCCGGAAGACCTGCTGGAAGAGTGCCTCAGCGACCTGAAGAGCAGTGGGAAGACCAGGAAGAGGGATTAATCGACATGACTTGGATAATCTATCCACTACCACCAGAATGGTGGTGAAGCCATCAGAAGGGGGAAGATCAGTAACAAAGTCAATGGATATATGAAACCAAGGTCGCTGAGGCACGGGAAGCGGCAGGAGCTTCCCTGCTGGAGCATTCCGGCGGGACTTGGTTTGAGCACACACGGAACAAGAGTTGACATACCACGTAACATCCTGCACCAAGGTGGGCCATCAGTATTTCTCAGTGATGGAATGGATGGTGCAAGAAATACCTGGATGTCCAGTGACAACAGCTGTGTGTAGCCAGGTCAGCAGCCAATCCCTTATCCCTTTGGGAACGTAGATGAGATTATGATTGCCCTCTGGACAGGAGCCTCTCCCAAATCGTAGATATGGGACAGGGCATCAGCCTTGATGTTCTTGGAACCTGGGCGATAGGTCAGCGTGAAGTCGAACCTGATGAAGGCTCTTCTTCCGGGTTGGAGCGAGTGGTCGCATTTCGCATTTCGCTCCGCAGGTAGTATTACATTTCATTACAGTACAATGGTTTGATTTGTCTGATCTTAGCTAGCTACATAGCCGTCTTTGTATCAAAGATAATTGTGTAGTTTAGAGTAATTATCGTAATTACCGAGGTTAGCTAGCCAGCTATTTTCGTCCTTCTAACGTAGTCAACACTGCTTGGATACAAGACGAGCAACTATAGCTAGCTAACACTACACTAATCAAGTCGTTCCGTTGTAATGTAATAGTTTCTACAGTGCTGCTATTCGGTAGACGGTAGACGTTGGCTAGCTGGCTAGCTGCTGGCTAAGCT
>NC_036869.1:7345931-7360931 GCF_002910315.2 Salvelinus sp. IW2-2015
CCTTAAAAGAGTTAGATGCACTATTGTAAAGTGGTTGTTCCACTGGATATCATAAGGTGAATGCACCAACTTGTAAGTCGCTCTGGATAAGAGCGTCTGCTAAATGACTTAAATGTAATGTAAATGTAAGAAGCCCACTTGGCTTGGCGTGTATGCAGTCTTCTCGCTGTCTGTATATTCTCAAGGTTCCGATGGTCGGTGAGGATGGCGAATGGTTCCTTGGCACCCTCCAGCTAGTGTTTCCACACCTCTAATGCCAACTTCACCGCCACGAGCTCCCGATCGCCGACATCGTAATTCCTCTATGCGGGGGATAGTTTCTTGGAGAAGAAAGCACAAGGATACTATTTTAGAGGGTCCCCCTGTCTTTGTGACAACTTCCCCCACACCCACCTCCGATGCGTCTAACTCAACCTCCCACACTACAAAAGGTCGTGTGAGATCTAGTATTGTATTAGTATTGTTAATGTCTCTATTTTTGGTTTGGTCAGGGCGTGAGTTGGGGTGGGCATTCTGTTTGTATGTCTATGTTTTCTATTTCTATTGTGTTTGGCCTGGTATGGTTCCCAATCAGAGGCAGCTGTCAATCGTTGTCTCTGATTGAGAACCATACTTAGGTAGCCTGTTTTCCCACTTTGGTTATTTTCTGTTTAGTGTTTGTTGCACCTTTCAGAACTGTTCGTTGGTCGTTTTGTTGTTTTTGTTTGCGTGTTCATCTTTATTAAAAGTATTATGGATACGTACCACGCTGCACTTTGGTCCTCCTCTCCTTCTCCCGACGACAATCATTACAGAACCACCCACCAAGAAAGGACCAAGCAGCGTGGTATCGAGAGGCAGCGATATCTCGAGAAATGGACATGGGAGGAGATATTGGACGGCAAGTGACCCTGGGCACAGGCTGGGGAATATCGCCGCCCCAAAGAAGAACTGGAGGCAGCTAAAGCTGAGCGGCGGCGATATGAGGTAAGGCAGTGCAACAGGCACGAGAGGCAGGGGGGGGAGGCACACGGGGGGATTGGTGGAGTCAGGCGATAGACCTGAGCCAACTCCCCGTACTTACCGAAAGCAGTGCGTTACTGGTCAGGCACCGTGTTATGCGGTGAAGCGCACGGTGTCGCCAGTACGCGCTCGCCAGTACGCGCTCATAGCCCGGATCGCTATAGGCCAGCCCCCCGCAAGTGCCATGCGAGAGTGGGCATCCTGCCAGGGCGTATTGTGCCGGCTCAGCGTGTTTGGTCTCCAGTACGCTGGGAGGGTGCAGTGCGCCCTATGCCTGCAGTGCGCCCTATGCCTGCGCTTCGCCCGTGCCGGGCGAATGTGGGCATTGAGCCTAAGGGAGAGGTGCGAGTGGTATGCACCAGATCTCCAGTGCTCCCCCACAGCCCGGTTCAACCTGTGCCTGCACTCTGAAGGGTCCGGGCTAAAGTGGTCATCCAGCCTGGAGGAGTGGTGCCAAGGCTGCGCACCAGAGCTCCAGTGCTCCCCCACAGCCCGGTCCATCCRGTGCCTCCTCTACGCACCAGGCCTCCTGTAGGTTTCCCCAGCCTGGTGGGCCCTGTGGCAGCGCCACGCACCAGGTTGTCTCTCCAGTCCGGAGCTGCCAGAGTCTCCCGCCTGTCCGGGCGCTGCCAGAGTCTCCCGCCTGTCCGGGCGCTGCCAGAGTCTCCCGCCTTTCCGGGCGCTGCCAGAGTCTCCCACCTGTCCGGGCGCTGCCAGATTCTCCCTCCTATTCGGGGGGCCGCAGGAAAGGTTCCCCAGTCCGGGGTCAGCGGCGAGGGTCGCCACTCCAGAGGCGCCACATAAGTGGGCCAAGACTAAGGTGGAGTGGGGTCTACGTCCCGCACCAGAGCCGCCACCGCTGTGAAATGCCCACCCAGACCCTCCCCTATAGGTTCAGGTTTTGCGGCCGGAGTCCGCACCTTTGGGGGGGGGGTACTGTCACGTTCTGACCTTAGTATTGTTTATGTCTCTATTTTTTGTTTGGTCAGGGCGTGAGTTGGGGTGGGCATTCTATGTTTGTATGTCTATGTTTTCTATTTCTATTGTGTTTGGCCTGGTATGGTTCCCAATCAGAGGCAGCTGTCAATCGTTGTCTCTGATTGAGAACCATACTTAGGTAGCCTGTTTTCCCATTTTGAGTTGTGTGACAAAATTAGAGTGCTCTTTGACTTAATTACTGTAAACAAACTGCCTCCCATCCCAAAATGCAAGGATCTCTTTAAACCCTTTTTGAGAAGAAAATTATGCAATAGAAAGTTATTTATTACTCATTTAATTTAATAAAGTTATAGCTTGAGTGAATGGATATGTTATGATGTCTTATTATTATACTTTTGTTTATGTTTCAACTGTGACCAACCAAAATGGACACTTAAAAAATAACATAACTTGTATTATTTCTTTGGTAAGGAGAAAGCAGCTACCTACACAGCAGGTGTCAGCAGGTCAGGGATCAGGGGAGTCGTGCTGTGGTTTCCTGAGGTGGCATCTGGCTGGCATGGTAGGCAAGGTGGGAGGGGTTAGATGAATGACGGTGTGAGGTGGCATCAGCCTGGGCCTGGGATAGGGCCAGAACAGGGCAGAGCCCCGGTTGCCAGAGGAACAGATGTTCCCTGTTTCATAACACATCGCCTGTTCTGTTCTCAATCCCTACGCAAAAGGCAGGCTTCACCATCTCTGACCCATGCCAGGGTTGTCCCCCCCCCTCTCTCTCCTCACACTAGCCAGCAGGAGTCAAACAGCCATTATGGCAGACAGCCGTTATTAAACTCATCCTCCTAGTGATGTAATCTTTCTTTAATCAAAACAAAAAACACCCTTCCTCTCTGTTGTGGTACCTGACCTAGCAAGGAGAGATGGCACATCTCAATCACACAGCTTAATATGTCTGTTGATGGGACAACCATAGGTCAAGAGAGTTTTAGTTTATATAAAAGGAAGGGCCTGATTCAATCGAAACAGGAAATTAGGAAAAACTCACCTAGCAAGAGCTACAGTAAGTTTGAGTAATGTTCTTATTTGTTAACAATGTACATTTTGAATGAGGTCATGAATCCAAATGTGCATTCTTGCAGGACAAGAACTCACGGAATATAGGTCATTATGCCTATGAGATTAGAGTTATGTACAAAACTATAGAGTAAACTAGTGGTGGGCACTGAACCAGTTTAGCAGTAGTAGTAAACTAGTGGTGGAGGCTTACCGAGGGCTTGGTGACACATTTATTTTCCAGTATTTGGAGAGAGCTTGTGATGTCCCTGTTCCAGTAGTAAGACATGTTGATGTTCCTGTCTCCAGTTCTCACCTCAACCCTGCTGCAAGCATCACAACTCCCTGAGGAAGTGACTCCAATCTGGGAATTAGACAACATAGTCGTGGTGTGTGTGTGTGCGTGTGCATGCCTGTGTGGTGTGTGCGTGACTGTGTGCGTGCCGGTGTCGGGTGTGTGTTTGCACATTCCTGTTTGTGTTTGGATTTGAGAAGGGCACATCTTTTTTTTAAAGTGGACATTTGGTGTTAAGTTGTACTTGTGCTGACAACCCTGGCAGCCGGGAGCATGGACATACTTGACCGACTTTGGGAGACTGCCCAAGTGACAGTAACCACAGGATGTTGTGTTCCGGTGCAGCAGAGCAGCAGTCATGCATGACATTCTCAGACTGGCTGTCCTGACCACTCTGGTTGCATCCCAACTGGCACCCTACTCCCTTTATAGTGCACTACTTTTGACCAGGGCACTTTATTGGGACTAGGGTGCCATTTGGGACATAGCCTCTGAATGACGACGTGTTCCAGGTCGGGTGTCACTGTTCCTTCATGGTCTTTATTTTGATGCTCTACTTGAGACTGTTTTCCGTCACATCAGAAGAATGCTTCCTCTAGCTAATGGTCCTTTGAACACTTACATCACACCAACTGTGAACAAACGCTTAACTATTAGCCAGCATTTACACACATTAGATGAATGCTGCCATACACTGCATTCAGAAAGTTCTCACACCCCTTGACTTTTTCCACATTTTGATGTAAGCACAGCCTGATTTTAATATTTATTAAATTGAGATTTAGAATGATGTTTTCCAATGCCTCGCATAGAAGGGCACCTATTGGAAGATGGGTAAAGGTCAAAATAAAAAAGCAGACATTGAATATCCATTTGATCATGGTGAAGTTATTAATTAAACTTTGGATAGTGTATCAATACACCCAGTCACTACAAAGATACAGGCATCCTTCGGAGAGGAAGGAAACCACTCAAGGATTTCAACATGAGGCCAATGGTGACTTTAAAACAGTTACAGAGTTTAATGGCTGTGATTGGAGAAAACGGAGAATATATCAACAACGTTGTAGTTGCTCCACAATACTAACCTAAATGACAGAGTGAAAATAAGTTGCTAAAATATACTTAGGTATCAAAAGTAAAAGTATGAATAATTTAAAATTCCTTATATTAAGCAAACCGTCAATATTTTTTACATTTACGGATAGCCAGGGTCACACTCCAACACTCAGACATCATTTAAAAACAAAGCGTTTGTGTTTAGTGAGTCCGCCAGATCAGAGGCAGTAGGGATGATCAGGGAGGTTCTCTTGATAAGCGTGCGAATTGGCACATTTTCTGTCCTGCTATGCATTCAAAATGTAACGAGTACTATTGGGTGTCAGAGAAAATGTATGGAGCAAAAAGTACATAATTTTCCTTAGGAATGTAGTGAGTAAAAGTAATAGTTGTAAAAAAATATGAAATAGTAAAGTACAGATACCCAGAAAAACTACTTAAGTAGTACTTTAAAGTATTTTTACATAAGTACTTTACATCACTGTCAACAACCAACTTGACAGAGCATGAAGAATTTGTCAAATAATAATGTGAAAATATTGTACAATCCAGGTGTGCAAAGCTCTTAGAGATTTACCAAGAAAGACTCACAGCTGTAATCACTGCGAGGTTATTCTAACATGTATTGACTCAAGGGTGTGAATACTTATGTAAAGGAGATATTTCTGTATTTAATTTTCAATAAATGTGCAAACATTTTGTCACACCCTTATCTGTTTCACCTGTCTTTGTGATTGTCTCCACCCCCCTCCAGGTGTCGCCCATCTTCCCTATTATTCCCTGTGTATTTATACCTGTGTTCTCTGTTGGTCTGTTGCCAGTTCGTCTTGTTTGTCCAGACAACCAGCGTTTTTGTGTCTCAGCTCCTGCTTTTCCCAGTCTCTCTTTTTCTCACCCTCCTGGTTTTGACCCTTGCCTGTCCTGACTGAGCCCACCTGCCTGACCCTGTGCCTGCCATCTGGGTCTTACCTTCATACCTGACACATTTCTAAAAACATGTTTTCAATTTGTCGTTATGAGTGTAGATGGGTGAGAGAAAAATCTATTTAATCCATTTTGAATTCAGGCTGTAACACAACAAAATGTGGAATAAATCAAGGGGTAGGAATACTTTCTCAAGGCGCTGTATGTGAAAAAGAGTGGCATCATTTGCAACACTTCTGACAATGCAATTCAATTGTTATTTTGTTATGTTGTGTAATCTACTGAATAATTTACACACATCAGATGAATGCTGTCATAAGTGTCTTTTAGACAAACTCTTTAAAGAATTCTACAAAGAATTACATCACTTGCAACACTTATAACAATACAATTGTCTGTTACGGTATGTTATGTAACCTACTGAAGTAATGACAATTATATAATAATAATAGTAATAATTATTTATTGAACTTTAATGGTGCTGTTCATTAAATAATCTCAAAGAGCTTTAAAGCAACAAAAAAATCCATGCAATTTCGAAAAAACAACATCACACAACATCATGAGATGGACAGTCATTAGAAAATTAATGGCTTGAGTGGTCATATGAACAAGAATCTGTGAATGATGGTCTAATACCATATGTTAGCTAAGTGCATGAATTCATCAAGCCTATCTACAGAGTCTCTTCAGTTATTTTGCATCCTGCTACTTGACCTAGGTGGCTTTAGTGGTTTGTTTTCTAATCTGGATGAATATGCACAAAATAAAAGTCAAGATCCTACATTATCTATTGGACATTCTTTGGCACTAATCTCCCTGTCCAAAATAGCTCTAAAAAGGGTTTGTGTAGTGAAGAGAGAAGTATAGGTCTTTGCATTTCTGTGTTAAATAATGTACATACTGTACATTTCTGTGTACAGTATACGGTCATGTACATTACTTGGAAAAGCATGAGACCCATTTGGCCTCGATCAAGCTGAAATGTATGTGATATTCTCGAGCAGCTATGAGTATAATGTATAACTGCCATGTCTAAAAACACCAGTGGTGTGTACTAAACTGTGTGAGCTCAGCTGTGAATGGTCCTGGCACACCAAAAAAAAAGGAAAGGGAAGCCAGTTTGAATTTGGCGTCACACCTATCACATCACATTGAGAGTGATAGGCCGTTTTGTCAAAAATGAAAGAGAGGTGGATGGCATTGGCGTTTCCTCTACAAGTATGGGTGAGTCAACATGTTTTTTCTACTTGCACGAACAAGCACGCACACAACACACACACGCACACACACACACACACAGAAATCAGAACCATGGACAGCCACATCATATTTAGCTTACGTTGATTGGACTAAATCGTTTTTGGTATATTTTAGTTGTCACTGTATTAGACTAAGCAGAGGTTATTCGATGATGTTGAGAAGTTGGAGTTGAAATGATGCTGGAATAGTGGAGGCAGCTCCTGTTTTCTTTGCGACTTGGTGGTTCTAAATCAATAGTTGTTTAGTGGTCCGAAAATGTCGGAAACATTAAYTTGCTTGACCATGCCGTAGGTTATGTAACTGTTTGTTACATGCTATATGCTTTGTGGACTTCACCGGACAGAGGTTTTGTGATGAAACAAAGGTGTGGTTGAATTTATTCTGCCACTGTGTCTTCTTATTGTCTTGACCTTGGGCCTATATATGACACATATGTATGTACTAAGAGGTTATAGAGCAACAACGCAATTATCACACCACAGGTTGTAATATGGCTTTTTTTACCCACTCACCGCTTCTGAAAAACACCACTGCTACTGTTACTAATACTGCTACTACTACTACTACTTGTAATACTACAACAAAATCAGAAGATATCACAGTACACTACTAACTAAATACAGAACTGACAATCAATGTAATATATAATAAGCTCTGAGAACTACGCCATCACCCATTGATGGGTCTGGTTATATTTTCCATTGCCGTGCCAGTGCTACTAGTTTCTGTTGTTCTTTTACTAGGCCTGTGTTATGTGGTCGACCTTGACACTCCCCACTGAGAGGGTTGGTTGGTACATCATGCGCCCCTGGCTGGCTCTACTCTGTAACCGTGCCAACAGAGCATTGTCACCTATGCATCAACAATCCTCTGCCATTGGCTATTTTGGGATATCCTCCAATACCGGTAAGAGCAGTGGTAATGGGGCACGCAGTGTTGACTTAGCCCCCAATCTGATTGATTACTTTGATTACTATAAAACATCCTGTCTGTGTCCCAAATGGCACTATGTTCACTATATAGTGCACTACTTTTGACTGGGCTCTGGTCAAAAGTAGTGCACTAGCCTATATAGGGAAACAGGTGCTGTTTTGGACACAGACCATGATTACTATAAAATGTCTGGTCATGTGACCCAGGCTGTAATGTCACCCAAATAGGGCCAGAGCACGAAACAATTATCATGTTTACTGGGTTGGGGATTGGGTTTGGTGTGTGTGTTTTGGATTGATGATATGGACTGAATTGATGGCTGCGTGCTTGCGTGCGTGAGTGTCTGTATGTGTCACCATTTGTGTGTCGCAATTTAATGGAGTTCTTCCCACTTACTGTGTGGTTGCAGTTTCCTAGCCACGGGCACAAGTTCCTCTTTGTTATCACCATGGATTCAAGCCCTTCATGACATTCATTCATTGCGTCTCATTTATGTGTGTCCCTTACTCTGATGCTTTCAATTTCCTTGTGGCTCTTCCATGAGGACGATTCAACCCCCTTTGGGACAAAAGAGATGTTGTTGTCTGTCTCTCACTGTGGGAAGATGTTGTAACATCCAATGGAGAAATGCAATGGATTGTGAATTCTCTTTCCTGAATACTATTATATTTTGGTCTTTGGTCATACTTTTTGATGAGCTGTTTTGGAGAAACTTGACCTGGGAAGTATTTATAAATGTGATAGCTATGTATTTTTTTCACCAGTATTCTTTCTTCCAGTTATTTTTTTATTTATTTTTATTTTACCAGGTAAGTTGACTGAGAACACRTTCTCATTTGCAGCAACGACCTGGGGAATAGTTACAGGGGAGAGGAGGGGGATGAATGAGCCAATTGTAAACTGGGGATTATTAGGTGACCGTGATGGTTGAGGGCCAGATTGGGAATTTAGCCAGGACACCGGGGTTAACACCCCTACTCTTACGATAAGTGCCATGGGATCTTTAATGACCTCGAGAGTCAGGACACCCGTTTAACATCCATCCGAAAGACGGCACCCTACACAGAGCAGTGTCCCAATCACTGCCCTGGGCATTGGATCTTTTGTTTAGACCAGAGGAAAGAGTGCCTCCTACTGGCCCTCCAACACCACTTCCAGCAGCACCTGGTCTCCCATCCAGGGACTGACCAGGACCAACCCTGCTTAGCTTCAGAAGCAAGCCAGCAGTGGTATGCAGGGTGGTATGCTGCTGGCATACCACCCTAAGTATGCTGCTTAGCATACAGTGCCTTAAAATTGTTTTTACAAATTAATTAAAAATGAAAAGCTGAAATGTCTTTGTTATGGCAAGCCTAAATAAGCTTAACAAGTCACCTAATTAGTTGCATGGACGCACTCTGTGTGTAATAATAGTGTTTAACATGATTTTTGAATGACTACCTCATCTCTGTACCCCACACATACAGTTATCTGTAAGGTCACTCAGTCGAGTAGTCAATTTCAAACACAGATTCAACCACAAAGACCAGGGGGGTTTCCAATGCCTCGCAAAGAAGTGCACCTATTGGTACAGTAGATGGGTAAAAATGTAAGAAGCAGATATTGAATATCCCTTTGAGCATGGTGAAGTTATTAATTACACTTTAGATGGTGTATCAATACACCCAGTCACTACAAAGATACAGCTTTCCTTCCTAACTGAGTTGCCAGAGAGGAAGGAAATCACTCAGGGATTTCACATTGAGGCCAATGGTGACTTTAAAACAGTTACAGAGTTTAATGGACATGATAGGAGAAAACTGAGGATGAATCAACAACATTGTAGTTACTCCACAATACTAACCTAATTGACAGAGTGAAAAGAAGGAATACAAATATTCCAAAAGATGCATCCTGTTTGCATCAAGGCACTAAAGTAATACTGCAAAAAATGTGGCAAAGCAATCAACTTTTTGTCKTGAATACAAATAGCTATGTTTGGGGCAAATCCAATATAACAAATTACTGAGTATCACTCTTCATATTTTCAAGCATAGTGGTGGCTGCATCATGTTATGGACATGCTTGTAATCACTTAGGAGTTTTTTTTTCAGGGGGGAAAAGAAATGGAATGGCGCTAAGCACAGGCAAAATCCTAGAGGAAAAGCTGGTTCAGTCTGCTTTCCACAAGACACTGGGAGATTAATTAATCTTTCAGTAGGACAATAACTTACAACACAAGGTCAAATATACCCTGGAGTTGCTTAGCAAGAAGACAGCGAATTCCTGAGTGGACGAGTTACAGTTTTGATTTAAATCTGCTTGAAAATCTATGGCAATACATTAAAATTGTTGTCAAGCATTCAGAGATCAACAACCAATTTGACAGAGCWTGAAGAATTTTGAAAATAATAATAAGCAAATGTCGCACAATCCAGGTGTGGAAAGCTCTTAGAGACTTACCCAGAAAGACTCACAGCTGTAATCGCTGCCAAAAGGTGATTCTAACATGTATTGACTCAGGTGGTTGAATACTTATAGTTGAAGTCAGAAGTTTACATACAGTTAGGTTGGAGTCATTAAAACTCGCTTTTCAACAACTCCACAAATTTCTTGTTAACAAACTATAGTTTTGGCAAGTCGGTTAGGACATCTACTTTGTGCATGACACAAGTCATTTTTCCAACAATTGTTTACAGATTATTTCACTTATAATTCACTGTATCACAATTCCAGTGGTTCAGAAGTTCACATACACCAAGTTGACTGTGCCCTTAAACAGCTTGGAAGAGTCCAGAAAATTATGTCATGGCTTTAGAAGCTTCTGATAGGCTAATAGGCTAATTGAG
This sequence comes from Salvelinus sp. IW2-2015, assembly GCF_002910315.2. Taxonomy (NCBI): domain Eukaryota; kingdom Metazoa; phylum Chordata; class Actinopteri; order Salmoniformes; family Salmonidae; genus Salvelinus; species Salvelinus sp. IW2-2015. Next base: position 7,356,225 of record NC_036869.1, read on the forward strand.
TCAATTGGAGGTGTACCTGTGGATGTATTTCAAGGCCTACCTTCAAACTCAGTGCCTCTTTGCTTGACATCATGGGGAATTCAAATGAAATCAGCCAAGACCTCAGAAAAAAATTTGTCGACCTCCACAAGTCTGGTCTTCCTTGGGAGCAATTTCCAAACACCTGAAGGTACCACGTTCATCTGTACAAACAATAGTATGCAAGTATAAACACCATGGGACCACGCAGCCGTCATACCGCTCAGGAAGGAAACGTGTTCTGTCTCCTAGAGATGAACGTACTTTGGTGCGAAAAGTGCAAATCAATCCCAGAACAACAGCAAAGGACCTTGTGAAGATGCTGGAGGAAACATGTACAAAAGTATCTATATCCACAGTAAAACAAGTCCTATATCGACATAACCTGAATGGTTGCTCAGCAAGGAAGAAGCCACTGCTCCAAAACCACCATATGGGGACAAAGATCGTACTTTTTGGAGAAATGTCCTCTGGCCTGATGAAAGAAAAATAGAACTATTTGGCCATAATGACCATCGTTATCTTTGTAGGAAAAATGGGGAGGCTTGCAAGCCAACGAACACCGTCCCAACCGTGAAGCACGGGGGTGGCAGCATCATGTTGTGGGGATGCTTTGCTGCAGGAGGGACTGGTGCACTTCACAAAATAGATGGCATCATGAGGATGGCAAATTACGTGGATATATTGAAGCAACATCTCAAGACATCAGTCAGGAAGTTAAAGCTTGGTCGCAAATGGGTCTTCCAAATGGACAATGACCCCAAGCATACTTCCAAAGTTGTGGMAAAATGGCTTAAGRWCAACAAAGTCAAGGTATTGGAGTGGCCATCACAAAGCCCTRACCTCAATCCTATAGAAAATTTGTGGGCAGAACTGAAAAAGCGTGYGTGAGCAAGGAGGCCTACAAACCTGACTCAGTTACACCAGCTCTGTCAGGAGGAATGGGCCAAAATTCACCCAACTTATTGTGGGAAGCTTGTGGAAGGCTACCAGAAATGTTTGACCCAAGTTAAACTATTTAAAGGCAATGCTACCAAATACTAATTGAGTGTATGTAAACTTCTGACCCACTGGTAATGTGATGAAAGAAATTAAAGCTGAAATAAATCATTCTCTCTACTATTATTCTGACATTGCACATTCTTAAAATAAAGTTGGGATCCTAACTGACCAAAGAGAGGGAATTTTTACTTGGATTAAATGTCAGGAATTGTGAAAAACTGAGTTTAAAGGTGTATGTAAACTTCCGACTTCAACTGYATCTAATCAAGATATATTAGTGTTTTATTTTTCATAATTTTTGTTTTACAAACATTCACATTTTCCGGACACTTTTACATTACAGAATATTTTGTGTAGATCGTTGACCATTTTTTWAAAATTAAATCCATTTGAATCCCACATTATAAGACAAAATGTGGAAAGAGTCAAGGAGTGTGATTACTTTCTTAAGGCACTGTATGTAACCGATGCTGTACTGCACCGCTGTAACTCTGCGTTGTGTGTGGTTGACTGARACTATAGACGTGGACTTTGGAGATCAGATAGTTTTAATCAAGCAGAATTCACTCTCTGCATCCTGCATCTGAATCCAAAAGAAAATAAAACATTTGTAAAGCACATATGTTCTGCGAATCGTCGCCTCTTTCTCTCATAGTGCATCAAAATTATTTTTGAATACAAAAAATAGTACAGCCTATCCTTATTATACGTAACATATTTTGCATAGATAAAACCACATACCTGCATCCAAAAGAAAATAAAACATTTGTAGAGCACATATGTTCTGCGAATCGTCGCCTCTTTCTACAACAGATGCACAATACAAGGGACTGGGATCATTTGAGGAGCTAGCCACCGTTCACACACACAATAGCCTGCTAATACCTTAGCTAGCTATTAACCACATGTTGAATTCAGAATGTTGATATCATCCTAAAAAGTACAATTACAAGTGCATCTTAACAATACCATCCACGTATGAGTAACCTCTAAATATACAACATTATTCATGAACAAAACACTGTGTGTATGACTTTGTGCTTAAAAGAATCAAACTTTTCTGAAGACGACAGAAAAAGCGTGCCTACCTCTCACAGTGCATCACAATGATTTGAGTACAAGCACGCAGGGCAAAACGTAAGTACACACTCCGCTACTCCCAGAATGCAGGCATGCATAATAACGAATCAACATGACATATTCATATATGAACCTGGTGAAATTCACACAGTACTTTAACAACTGTTACATGTACATATTTTAGCTTTCTTTCTTTTTTGTTTGCAGTCAGGGCTTTGTCCTCCCCTCCCACGTAAACCAAGTCAACGTCCCAAATGGCACCCCTATATAGTGCACTACTTTTGACCAGAGCCCTATGGGTACTGGTCAGAAGAAGTGAATTGCATAGGAAATAGGTTCTCCATTTTGGGACACACCCCAGGGCTCAGCTGTGCCCACTGTGCTGTTTTAAACCCCCTACCAAGCCACAGCATTAACCTAGATATAGAGAACAGCAAACCAGGGGAAATTTGGCAGAAAAAGCTAGCTCAGCAACTTACGCAATCCACTCTGAATAGGACAGGGGCACCCCAGGGCCCATCCTGCAAGGGTCAAAGACAGAGAATAGTGAGAGACTAAAAGATGAGTGAAAGACAATGAAAGAGAATACAAGAATTACAAATTTAAAAAAGGCCAAGACTGCAGGGAATGAGGATCTAAGAGCGACGGAGAAGCAAAGGCTTTTCATTGGTCATATTACTGTCACAGCCAGTGCACGCAAATGTCTGAGGTTTTGCGCATGCATCCATAGTTGAGTGGCATAGAAAGAGGCTAAAAGGCTTTTTCCCCCTTCTTTCATAATTCTTTGTGTTTTTCTGCGTCAGCCCCAAGGTTTATATGTAAGAGCAAGAGTTGTGATCACGCAAAAAGACATCAGCGGCTGGGGAGGATTAGAAGTCTATTAAACAACATTCAGATTCAGAAAATGTTCATGTCCTCAAGAGTCAACTCATTTTGCTGCAGTCAAGATTACATTTCAAAATGTAAAACACAACAACAACAGAAAAAATAAACATATATTTACAGAACAATTACAAAAAGTCGCCAGGATAGTCTAAAGGTCTTAAAATGTCTGAGTATGTGTGCCATTCAGCTGAGGCTAAAATGGGGTGCCACTCAATATTAGGAAGGTATTCCTAATGTTTTGTACACTCAGTGTAGATCTAGCTGGACCTACACTGAGTATACCAAACATGAAGAACACCTTCCTAATATTGAGTTGGCGCATGGGCTCTACAAGGTGTCGAAATGCTGACCCATGTTGACTCCAAATCTATCATGGACCCGTTTTGGGACATCTACCTACCATCTCCTTATCCCTACTATATTCCCTCTTTCCCTCCCCTACGTGACCTCTTCCTTGTTCCCTCCCACTCTATTCCTCCCTCTCTCCCTCTATCCATCCATCCATTATGTCATAATGGTAATAAACCTCATGTAGGCTAATATTCTCTGTTGTGCTTCTCTCCTGGAACAACTTTCCATGTATTCAAATGTCTCTGTCTCTTTCCAGGTTAGTGGAGGTGAATCATCCTAGTATGTACCTGTTTTGCATTTTACAGATGTGGTATCTTAATTTGAGCCAGTTTGCTATAACAGGAAAATAATCCTGCAGCAACAGGAAATGTGAATTATTATGTGGATTATAAATAATGGACTTTTTTGTTGGGGATAATAAAGTTTCCGTAAGAGAAAATCAAGTCTGAAATTTCAAAGTGGAAATTATAAACTTCAGAAGCCTTTTTAAACCTCAAATATAATACAGGGTGATCAAATTAAGATCCTAAATCTGTACGCCTGCTTGTGCTTATGTCAACATGGCACACACTGGTTGAATCAACGTTGTTTCCACGTCATTTCAATAAAATGAAGTTGAACCAAAGTGGAATAGACATTGAATGGACGTCTGTGCCCAGTGGTAACGCTACTACAGCCACGTCTTGTTGAAGTCACCCTCTCCCTCTCACCAGGGCTGATAGCTGCATGAGAACTTATCAGCACTGGCATTTTTCCAAAATTTCTAATGATTTGCTTAATCTCTCCTGAGAGAGAAGGGATACATCAACAGCTGGGAATGGACCCCCTTGAGAAAGGAGAAGGGAATAAACATTCCTTTGTGCATCTTGACGTGCATTTCCATGTCTTTCAGTCCCTCAGGGAATGGCTATCTTTGTGTGTCCTGAGTCCCGAGAGGAGAGGCCCTTGGTCTGTTTTCTTAAACCGGTGACTCCTGTATCCTGTCATGGTATTCAAATGATGAAACAAAACACCCATTCTCCTGCCCGGTTTAGGACAGCAAGTGTACGAAGTAGAAAATATGTACAGTATAACTCCTTCCATACTCAGCCTACGGCAATCGACATTCTGCTTTCTATACGATGACCAATTCCCCGAACCCAACCTTTATTCATGCGTAGCATAACAGATAGGTTTGGAATAGAGGGTATGTGGTCCACTGTACAACTCCACACAGCCACAGGCAATAGAATTCACAATGCCGCTTTCCCTATGATGACAAATTCCCCAAACCAAACCTTTACACCATGTGAGAGTGTGAGGTTTAACCCTAACTCAGGAGACATTAGAACCCAACCTTTACACCATGTGAGAGTGTGAGGTTTAACCATA
>NC_036869.1:7363121-7404389 GCF_002910315.2 Salvelinus sp. IW2-2015
TCCCAAATGTCACCATATTCCCTATAAAGTGCAGAGCCCTCTGGTCAACAGTAGTACAGTATATAGGGAATAGGGTGCTATTTGGGACACAACCGTGGAGTCAACAGCAACTCCAAAAACAGGGCCACCCCAGCTGTTATGGCACCTGCAGGCCAGACCTTCAGACCCCTCTCCCCCGTTGTGTTCTTTCTTTGGAGCTTCTCCTCTTGGGACATTGCATAACCACCCTGGGGAACGGGAGAGGGAAGAGCCAGTCCACACACAGGTTTCACCCTCTCCCATCCCCTCCCATGTACTCCTTCCTCCCCTCCATCCCCATTGGAAGTGTTCTTTGCACGTTGATTTGCCTAGTGTCACAGAGCCAGCTATAGGATCCAATACAGACACAACACAGAGCAATTTGAGAAATAGAAAAGACAATCCAACCTCCCTTAAAGATGCAGACCGGGATCTTAAGCACAACAAATTTGTAACATATTGCACAAATTGGATTTCTAGCATATCACACAAATTACAACATTTGTATGATACTGTATCATACAAATGGCAAACATTTGTAACATATTACACAAAATTAATGACATGGTACAGCACCACTTTCAAAACTACTGGCTGAAATTATACAAAAGTTTAAGAGTGCATCTTTAATGATTCATGGATCGGCTATGAGCCAGGGTCAGGGTAAAAGAGAGGAAGCTTTTTGTCACCGTGGGCTGTAATATACAGTAGGATGTGTCYCAAATGGCACCCTATTCCCCATGTAGTGCACTACTTTTGACCAGGGACTATATACACTATATTGGAAATAGTGTGCCATATGGGATGAAGCCATAGCCCTCTCTTGACCATCAGACATAATTACATAATATTGAAGACATAATACCCAAAGCCAAGAAACAAGACCACTGCAGTGCACTGTACCAGCCTTTTTCAAAGACACTAGAAATCTTTGACAAGACAATGCATTTTGGAGGGTGGAGCTATAATGAGGAATTAGATCTAGCAGGGGAGGAGAATCTACTGAAGGCTTTGCAGAGCTATTTAAAAGAGACCTTGGTTTTCTGTTAGTCAGTTTGATGACGATCTCTTTAAGAGGCCTGGGTTTTCTGTTAGTCAGTTGGATGACGATCTCTTTAAGAGGCCTGGGTTTTCTGTTAGTCAGTTGGACAGTTGAGGACGATCTCTTTAAGAGGCCTGGGTTTTCTGTTAGTCAGTTGGATGACGATCTCTTTAAAGAGGCTGGGTTTTCTGTTAGTCAGTTGGAGGACGATCTCTTTAAGAGGCCTGGGTTTTCTGTTAGTCAGTTGGAGGACGATCTCTTTAAGAGGCCTGGGTTTTCTGTTAGTCGTTGGATGACGATCTCTTTAAGAGGCCTGGGTTTTCTGTTAGTCAGTTGGATGACGATCTCTTAAGAGGCCTGGTTTTCTGTTAGTCAGTTGGAGGACGATCTCTTTAAGAGGCCTGGGTTTTCTGTTAGTCAGTTGGATGACGATCTCTTTAAGAGGCCTGGGTTTCTGTTAGTCAGTTGAGACGATCTCTTTAAGAGGCTGGGTTTTCTGTTAGTCAGTTGATGAATTAAGAGGCCTGGGTTTTCTGTTAGTCAGTTGGATAACGATCTCTTTAAGAGGCCTGGGTTTTCTGTTAGTCAGTTGGATGAAGATCTCTTTAAGAGGCCTGGGATTTCTGTTAGTCAGTTGGATGATGATCTCTTTAAGAGGCCTGGGTTTTCTGTTAGTCAGTTTGATGAAGATCAAAAGTGAGAGGGGAGTGGATGAAAAGATCAAGAGGATGTCCCTGAATGACTGTCTGTGTCCCAAATGGCACCCTATTCCCTATGTCGTGCACTACTTTCGATCAGAGCCTTATAAGCCCTGGGAAAAGTAGTGCACTTAAAGGGAATAGGGTTCCATTTGGGACGCATCCCGTGTCTGCAGCATGAACTTATTTAGACCGGCAAGGAAGTGAATGTTCCCCCTCTCTCTCTTTCTCTCTCTCTCTCATTATAAAGTCATTAGACATCCTATTGAGTTACATAACTCTGTCCTCCCTCCTTTATAACTTCCTCTCTCTCCCTCTGTCTCTCTGTCTCTCTCTCTCTCAGACACACATGCACAGTACATCTAACACACACATGCACATGCACACACACTCTCTTTAGGGAGATATGAAACAATCTATCATCTGTAACAGACGTGCTAGACCTGGCCCTGCACCTGCGACCAACACCTTTTATTCTCTCCAAGGCATCAAATTTGATCCCGAAAGATGGATGCTGTTTTTCAGCCCAATGCAGTCACATCATTTCTCCGTATCCCTCCATCAGCCATCAATAAGAGGATTATAGCAGTAATGTAATCTACTTTATCAACTCTCACTCAAACAGATAATGATGATGGGTATTTCTGCTAAAATGTTGTAATCTAATCCCCTGCAGGGCAGCGTCCTAAATGGCACCCTATTCCCTATATAGTGCACTAGGGTCCATAGGGCTCTGGTCAAAAGTAGTGCATTATGTAGCAAATAGGGTGCCATTTGGGATGCACACTAGGATCTAGATTCAACCAGATCAAGCGTTAAACAGCGATAGCAGACAGCCGCATAGCGGATGTTTTGGTGGTGTTGGAGGTGGAACTGCGTTGGAACCTCAAATCGGTGAGATTTGTGACAGCTGCTCTTGCGATCATTGTMACGAAGCCACACCCGCCCCACTCGGGTTAGAAGTGCAGAACAAGAAAGTGTAGGCTTTATAGAAATAATTACTCTCAAATTTAAAATCATTAAACTAAATAATGAGGGTTTCTATCATCATAATGGAGGTGTAGATTACATCACACATTCCAACTTGTAAACAAGGCWGCATGGGATTTCTGTTCATGCGACTCCGTGCAGCCAATGGTAATGTCCACTTTAGGTATAAAGCCAGGAGCCACTTGTGGATTTGACAGCTCTAACACAGTTCTACCTCCAACACCGCTAAAACAACCACTATGCGKATGTCAGCTAAAGCGGATCTAATTGAATACTGCTCCCTCTCTTTAGTTAGAGGGTTCTGATGATGCATTAGTTCTTCATTCCCTACTGCTCTTGTAATCTGAATCAACCAAAACCCTTTGGGTGGTCCCACTCTCACTCCCACTTCTCTTAACCACTGGTACTTGGCATAGTTCCCTTTTCTTTGTTGCACGTTTGTTGAACATCATTCAAACTAAGATTGCAGCGAACAACTCACAAATGGCACCCTATTTTCTATATAGTGCAGTACTTTAGACCAGAGCCCATTAAGGTAAAAGGGTTCCATTTGGAATGCAGAATTACTGTATACACTGTTAGATAACGAAAGAAGATAGCCTAACTACAGAAAAGGAAGCTGTGCCCATACCACAAGGAGACAAAGTTCTATTTAAAACACAAATTATTAAGACCACTTACTCATCTGCTTGCAGGCAGGGGTTTTATTCTGTCCTGGAATAAGCCCATGTGGGGACATAAACATTTTACTGTACATTTGGATGCATTTCAAATAAGCAAACTGCCACTATGTTGCTCTGACAACATGAAATTCAGTACAGTGAGTTCTCTCTCTAATGTTAATGATGGTTTATGGTAGCCCCCCAATAGAGTTTGTATCATCCCTGAACATTCCCTGGCCGTGAGGGCAAGTACACACACACACATCCATGTACATGCATGCACCACACACACACACACACACACACACACACACACACACACACACACACACACACACACCACCACACACACACACACACACACACACACACACACAACACACACAACACACACACACACACACACACACACACACACAACACCACACACCAATCTAAGGAGATCAACAGACTGTATTGTGAAGTAAGGACTAGATAAGACAGACTTATATCTGACTGCCACCTCATTTATGCAAGACAAGCTGGTATCCCTACGATGGGTGAGTAATGTGGGATATGAAATGCATATGAATTCAATAACCCATGCATAAAAACACTTGTAAAGCTGATAGCAGTTGGTTCTCTTATTACATCACACATATTAATTCTATCCAGCCTGGTCTCTATAGACCACTCCATTGGCTGTGTCCCAAATGGCACTATATCCCCTATACAGATGCAGTATCATAATTTGATCACTCTGTTGTCACAGACAATTTTCCTACGCTGCAGGAAATCTAAATGAGCCTGGTGATTTATATAAATTCACTCAATCCCCTCAGTTCTCTTTCTCTCACTAGATATCACACCTMAACTATAGCCTACTGTAGCCTATCAAAACTAATTTAACTTTTATTATCTAATTATCACTTTTTGTTAAACAATCAAATCCTCCTGCTGCAGGATAATTTTACTCCTGCGACAAAACTGGTCAAATTAAGATCCCACACCTCTATATTGTACTACTTCTGGTCAAAAGTAGTGCGCTACTGTATATAGGGAATAGGGTGGCATTTGGGGCATAGCCCATCACTTTTATCATGCTACTGCAACCATGATAGCGGGATTGGGTAAGAGAGCAGAGAGCAGGAGGACTGTAACCTTGCATTCCTCAAAATCATTATGCTCCACATTACAACTCATGCCATGCTGCCCACTGGTCTGCATCGATACACACACAAACACACGATTACCAAACACACACACACACACTGAATATGCACACATACACACCCTTTCCCAGGACCAGCCATCAAGGAAAAGTCAGAGATAGATTATATCTGACAAATAATGCAAATCTGGGTTATTTTCCATCTGAGATAGCTGTGCAAATAATATCATCGTCATGACCATCAGTCCTGACAGTGATAGAATGTTAAACGTTGGATTTGATTAATCTGCTCTATCTAAAAAGTTATTGGACTTCTGAGATGCTGTAGGGGGTCTATTTTAAAACCCATATTTTCTATCCAGSTCTGTTATGTCCTTTAGGTGGCCTGATCAGTGCCTGAGAATGTGTTGACTCCCTGAAATCTGATTTTAAATCAAGATGGTTGATATTGATGCATTTCATTGTATTATAATTCTACATAGTGACAAAGTGTTGTGCACAATATTTCTTATATGACCTCCGCTGCTTTGATCCATATGTTTAGTCTGGAGACTTGGCCTTCTAAATCCCTGACAGACCTAAATAGAAACGGGCTGACACACCTGTACTGTTTTCTTAGAAAGGCACTAGGCAGCAGTGCATGTAACCATTTAATACATTGGATCACTGAGTAGTTCAGCTATATTGAGAAGCTCTCAACCTTGGCTGTGTTGACCTGACAATAATCCAGCAAGCTGATACAYCTGTCCTGTGTTTTCTTAGACAGGCCATAGGCTGCGGTGCATGTGACCACACGGTCCCACAAAGACATTGGGTCACTAAGCAGTTCAGCTGTATTGAGAGGGAGAGAGGTGTTGGTTGGTGTCTTTGCATTGTGGACATTGGAAAGCTCAGATTATCACAGGAGGTTATAAATAGGTCTGAGGTCTTAAGAACCTGTGATCCTAAAGGTGAAGTGTAGGAGTGCACGAGACTTGCTCAACAGGGAAGATTGGAAATAGCCTTGCAGGCGTTTTGGTCCAAGGTCAGCAGCAGTCAGGGAGTGAGTCAGCCCACATGATTTAAACAGATCCCACGATACTACCTCAGATGACCAGTTAATCAGCCCAAAGTTAGGGTTATTTAGAGGGTGTACTATTGTACAGCATCCGTAAACAATCCATCACATCTCCTCACCCTCCCTCCTCCCATGATCTAGCTGAACAGAGTTCCCCTTCCTCATTCTCTACCGTCAAGACAAGAGGGGAATGACTTTGCATTTTCATGTTTCTCTTTGTCATCCCCACCCACATTTTAGTCTGAAGCTAGGGACAATGGGACTGAACACCCTCCTCTGCAGCTGGATCCTTGGCTTCCTGCCGGGCCACCCCCAGGTGGTTAGAGTAGACAACAACACCTCTGTCACACAGGCCCCTTAACACTGGACCTCCCCAGGGGTGTGTGCTTAGTCCTCTCCTGTAATGCCTGTTCACCCACCACTGTGTGACCACGCATGATTCCAACTCCAACATCAAGTTTGCTGACGACATGACGGTGGTCAGCTTGATCACCAACGGCGATAAGATGGCCTACTGGAAAGAGGTCAGAGACCTTGCAGTGTGGTGCCAGGACAACAACCTCTCCCTCAATGTCAGAATGACCAAGGAGCTGATCGTGGACTTCAGGAAACAGGAGTGAGTGCACACCCCCATCCACGGGGGTCGCAGTTGAGAGGGCCAAGAGCTTCAAGTACCTCTGTGTCCACATCACTTGGGACTTAACATGGTCCTCTTACATCAGCACAATCGTGAAGAAGGCACGGCAGTGCTTCATCTCCCTCAGGAGGCTGAAACTATTTGGCATGACCCCTTTTACAGCTGCTCCATGGAGAGCATCCTGAAAATTCCCAAAGACTGCAGCCACCCGAGACATGGACTGTTCTCCTTGCTTCCATCAGGCAGAGGATACCGATGCAGACCAGCTCAGACCAACAGACTCCTAACASGTTCTCTCCCCTGGCCATGAGACTATTAAATGGTTAACAACTACTGCTCCCCCTCACACCCACACTGGATTTATTACTACCACTACGCTGCTGTTCATTGATTATTACCATTAGTATTTATCTATTTTATACTGCTACTGGTCACTATTACTCCTGTTCACATGTACAGTTGAAGTCGGAAGTTTACATGCAACGCAGCCAAATACATTTAAACTCAGTTTTTCACAATTCCTGACATTTAATCCTAGTAAAAATTCTCTGTCTTGGTCAGTTGGGATCCCAACTTTATTTTAAGAATGTGAAATGTCCGAATATTAGTAGAGAGAATGATTTATTTCAGGTTTTAATTATTTTCTTCTTCTTTTTTTTTTTTTAGTTCTGCCCACAAATTTTCTATAGGATTGAGGTTAGGGCTTTGTGATGGCCACTCCAATACCTTGACTTTGTTGATCTTAAGCCATTTTTCCACAACTTTGGAAGTATGCTTGGGGTCATTGTCCATTTGGAAGACCCATTTGCGACCAAGCTTTAACTTCTTGACTGATGTCTTGAGATGTTGCTTCAATATATCCACATAATTTGCCAGCCTCATGATGCCATCTATTTTGTGAAGTGCACCAATCTCTCCTGCAGAAAAGCACCCCCACAACATGATGCTGCCACCCCCGTGCTTCACGGTTGGGATGTTGTTCTTCGGCTTGCAGACTCCCAGTTTTTCCTCCAAACATAACGATGGTCATTATGGCCAAACAGTTCTGTTTTTGTTTCATCAGACCAGAGGACATTTCTCCCAAAAGTACGATCTTTGTCCCCATGTGCAGTTGCAAACCGTACTCTGGCTTTTTTATGGCAGTTTTGGAGCAGTGGCTTCTTCCTTGCTGAGCAACCATTCAGGTTATGTCAATATAGGACTTGTTTTACTGTGGATATAGATAATTTTGTACCTGTTTCCTCCAGCATCTTCACAAGGTCCTTTGCTGTTGTTCTGGGATTGATTTGCACTTTTCGCACCAAAGTACGTTCCTCTCTAGGAGWCAGAACACGTCTCCTTCCTGAGCGGTATTACGGCTGCATGGTCCCATGGTGTTTATACTTGCATACTATTGTTTGCACAGATGAACGTGGTACCTTCAGGCATTTGGAAATTGCTCCCAAGGATGAACCAGACTTGTGGAGGTCTACAATTTTTTTTCTGAGGTCTTGGCTGATTTCTTTTGATTTTCCCATGATGTCAAGCAAAGAGGCACTGAGTTTGAAGGTAGGCCTTGAAATACATCCACAGGTACACCTCCAATTGACTCAAATAATGTCAATTAGCCTATCAGAAGCTTCTAAAGCCATGACATAATTTTCTGGAATTTTCCACGCTGTTTAAAGGCACAGCCAATTTAGTAATCTTTGGACCCACTGGAATTTTGATACAGTGAATTATAAGTGAATTATAAGTGAAATAATCTGTCTGTAAACAATTGTTGGAAAAATGACTTGTGTCATGCACAAAGTAGATGTCCTAATCGACTTGCCAAAACTATAGTTTGTTAACAAGAAATTTGTGGAGTGGTTGAAAAATGAGTTTTAAGGACTCCAACCTAAGTGTATGTAAACTTCCAACTTCAACTGTATATATTTCCATTAGTATATTACCATAAGTACTTATACAGTATATTCCTGCTACCAGTCACTTTTCAGCCCTGTTTACATGTACTGTATATCCRCCGATCACGCCTACATTGACACTCTTGTACACACACACCCTGCTGCCATACTGTTTACTATTATTATTATTATTTACCCTGATACCAGTCATTTTCTCCTAATCCCYACCTACATGTTACATAGCTACCTCAAATTACTCCAGTATCTCTGTACATTGTAAAATTGGTATTGGCACTGACCCTGTCTATAGCTTCCTCTCTTATTTATTGTGTTCTTTATTATATACTTTTTTATTAGTTACACTATTTTAGATATTGATTACTGCACTAYTGGGTAGAGCTCACAAGTTAAACATTGCACTGTACTTGTGCATGTGACAATAAAACTTGAACATGAACTTGAATGCAATGTTTTTCTTTTTACCTCATAAATTGTACTTCAGCTAATCTCTAAACCCAGAACCATATTGGAACTATTTGATTAATGTTTAACATTTTAACTTAAAGGCTGTCATGAGTGACTGTCTACGTCTCAATTGCACACTATTCCCTATGTACAGTAGTGCACATAGTCCCCTTGGGATCTGGTCAAAAGTAGTGCACTATCTAGCGTGTTGGGTGCCATTTGGGACGGAGCCTATACTTTCAAAAATAAAACAATTACAAGATCCCTAATCCCTTTGATCAGGTGCCATGATTTCTTAGGGTTTATGACTAATTTCGTTTTATGGGTGGACGTTCTGGCCGTTTACAAATATGATCACTTTCAAAATCATGCTGTGATCTGGCCATTTTATCAGTCACGTGCACTACTCCACTTGAGATCATGTGCACTTGAGATAAGAAATACTCACACTGTTGCCAWCTCTGCAATAACACTTGTCTTTTCTTACTAGAAATATCCAATGTTGGACTTTGCTTATAGCTGCTTTATTGAGAAATAATGCAATTACCATAACTTATGTGTGGTTTTTCACCTAGCTACCTTAAGATAGATGCACTAACTGTAAGTTGCTCTGAATAACAGCATCTGCTAAATGACTCAAATGTAAACATAACAACATGACAGATGAGACCAGCTGTGACCATGCAGCTGAAGCAGTTTGATTGATCTCAGGCCAGACATCACGTCTGATTCTTGACAGAACGTGCAGGGCAAGTGTCAACATTTGAACACATCTTGGCTAGTCATGTTCATGATTTCCCAATGCTGGATGGTGACTGGGATTCCCAATGCTGGATGGTGACTGGGATTCCCAATGCTGGATGGTGACTGGGATTCCCAATGCTGGATGGTGGACTGGGATTCCAATGCTGGATGGTGACTGGGATTCCAATGCTGATGGTGACTGGGATACTCAATGCTGGATGGTGACTGGGATACTCAATGCTGGATGGTGACTGGGATACTCATGCTGGATGGTGACTGGGATACTCAATGCTGGATGGTGACTGGGATACTCAATGCTGGATGGTGACTGGGATACTCAATGCTGGATGGTGACTGCGATATCGAAGAGTCAGGTAAACATAATGACAGATGAGGCCAGCTATGACCAGCTGAGGCCATATCTTGCCAAAAATCACATTTGATTCAATCTGTGGAGGAAGTGTCAACACTTGAAAGAATAGCCATCTTCCATTCTTAATGATTTTCCAATGGCTGGATGGTGACTGTAAAAGTATTGTCATGAGTGAATCAAACCCTACTCCTCTCGTTTGCCCCACCTCTCAAACCCTACTCCTCTCTGCTCTAAATAGCATCACAATGTGTTCAAATCCATTCAAAGATGACGTGTGACACACTTTTCCCCGTGTTGTACATAACACTCTAATCTGTTTATTCAAAATCTTTCAAAAGATTCTGCTTGACACACTTTCCAACCTTTGCCAAATTTCTGTTTGTTTTGTTTCCCTATTGACCTTTTCTCACAACACACCAGGGCCCATATTCATCAAGAGTATCTGAGTAGGAGTGCTGATAAAAGATCCGTTTAGCCTTTTAAATCATAATAAGTAATATTATATGGACAGAGGGAYCTCTGATTCTAGATCGTGTCTCCTACTCTGAGATGATTTGTGAAAACAGGCCCAGTTATCAAGTTCCATGGAATCAGCCAGCCAATATCTAGTATGTTTGCTTTCCCTGTGAAATGTTTGCTTTGGATTGTACAGAGTAATAAAAAGAACCCACAAGATATGTTTGCTACATGAAACCTATTAGTTCCCTCAAGATATAAGATCACTAACTCGTCAAACATTGAAACCTTTCAATATTATTTTACATTTTTTTTCCGATGCAATTCCATGGAATGAACAAGACTGAGGTAAAAGATACACCAATGTAACAAGTCTTACTAACCTCCAAGTATCTGCATGCTTTCTCTGCATGGCCTGTGAGCGATACTGTTTGTTCAAATCCATGGTTTCAACACCAGGGCAGGGAAGCTGTATTGCGTCAACTGCAATATTACAATGTTCGTCCCAAATTGCACCCTATTCCATATTTAGTGCACTAGGGCCCTTGGTCTAAAGTAGTGCATTAAATAGGGAATAGGGTGCCATTTTGGACATAAGGGGAAAAAATAATAGTGGTTATTTTTTTTATTTTTTTTACCCCCAAATTTCAATCTTGTCTCATCGCTGCAACTCCCCAACGGGCTTGGGAGGCAAAGGTTGAGTCATGTGTTCTTCGAAACATGACCTGCCAAACCGCGCTTCTTAACACCCGCCCGCCAGCCGCATCAATGTGTCAGAGGAAACACAGTTCAACTGACGACCGAGGTCAGCCTGCAGGCGCCCGGCCCACCATGAGCCAAGTAAAGCCCCCTCCGGCCAAACCCTCCCGACGCTGGACCAATTGTGTGCTGCACTATGGGACTCCCGATAACAGCCAGGTGTGACACAGTCTGGAAATGAACCTGGGTCTGTAKTGATGCCTCACACACTGAGATGCAGTGCCTTAGACCGCTGCGCCACTCGGGACATAACCACTATTGCCTCGATATCAATACAGCAGAAATGAATGAATGAATGGGTTGTAGAATGCATCAAGGCATAGAAATGCAAGTGGCCTTGGACAGAAGCATCAGATAATGTGGATTGAACAGCCATGGAGTCCATTCTACTACACAACCTGTTTAATCACCAAAAGGCAGCCATGATTGTTTTCTGAGTGGAACAGTACGGCACATCTTATTTCCATATAGGCTGAGAATGGGTTTGTGTCCAAAATGCTACCCTATATAGTGCACACATTTTGACCAGAGGGTCAAAAGTAGTGCATTGGGTACCATTTGGGATGTAAAATGGACCTCTATTACAGCAAGGACATAAAATAAAACAATTGCTATCCCTGGGATATAAATGCTTTCTCTTTCCAGGGTTATTGTAGTAATATGCATTTCGATTTTCTTTCACAARGTGAATGAGAAATCTATTCGGTTATCAGCGGTGGGGCAGCTTTGCCATTCTCATTTGCAAAGTGGAAGGCAAATCAATTGCGCAGAAAAGTCCAAAAGGGACAGACAGATAGATACTGGTTTAAAGTAGGGGAAACAGTGCCACCGTCTGCCCCACGGCCATTGTTATTATTTTGTTGACAAAGCAGAGTTGGGGAGCGTTGCGCATTCAAGGGAGAAAAAAATTGCAGTACTTATACTGTTCTTCTATCGCGCGTGCAATGATGTCTGAGACAGTGTTCGCTGTTTGCAGTAACTTCTTTGTTGCTGTAATGTCGCAAACTGACCTGGCAGTTTAAYCATTAAGGATTACAACTTTAACAGAGGACTTGGTGAACAGAAAGATTAAAAGTCAGCAACATCCATGTGTGAACTCAACTTTTTAAATGATTCTCTAATGGCCAGTTTCCCAGACACAGATTATGCTTAATCTTAGACTAAGAAGAACTTTCAATGGTGAATCTCCTTTGAACATGATTTTTAGGCTTAATATATGTGTCTGGGAAACTGGACCTAATAGTTTTAGCCAGGACTTGTATTGGACACAATGTTACATTCTGTTGCAAGATCCCACTCAACGAAGCTATTTATATCCACCATGGTCAAATACTATGTACTATATTCAGTACATTAAATAATGCAAACATTTACATTYCATATTTTTGTCACGTTCTTAACCGCTGGGCTTCCTACCGCCTGCATACACTTGTATATCACATTTTACAACACTTTTAACAATGATTTCACATATTCAGTGTCTTAGATTAGCACTAACAAAGAAATTGAATAGGGCCTTACCGCGTCAATGACCCAGTTGCATAGAACTCACCATAGAACTACAGTGAATGGCAGCCAGGTGTGCCCACAGACCTAAGGCTGTGTCCCAAAAGSCACTCTATTCCCTACATAGTACACTACTTTTGACCAGTGCATGGTCCAAAAGTAGTGTCGTATGAAGGGAATAGGCTGCCATTTGGGAAGCAGACCTCGTTTCCTGACCAACATTCATTGTCCTACTGTATCTATTCACGTACGACCTCAGGCAGTAAAATATATCAGAACTCTAACAGTGTTCCTAAACAGATCACTTTACTTCCTGGATTACTTCAGAGACTTTAAATAGAAAGACTATACTATACTATACTATACTATAGGGGGATGGAGACACCATCATCATCACCATCATTAGAGTAATATCCCCCAATTAAAGGTGGATTTAAAAACCTGGTGTTGTACTGCTCAAGTGACTCAGGTGCGCTCTAGTGTCATAGAGACCAGGTCTGAGTCCCAAATGGCCCCCTATTCCCTATATGGTGCACTACTTTTGACCTGGGCCCTGGTAAAAAAAAAAGTAGTGCACTGTGATGGGAATAGGGTGCATTTAGGATGCAGACTAGGTTCCCTCGGGCAGGACTCCCATACTCACGGGAACCGTATCCTGACACCTGCTATTGTTTTGTTTGTGGCTCTCTGGTAGATAAAGGAACAGGTGAAGGGGGGTTGAGAGGGGGACAGGTGCGTCACACTTCTCTGGTTTCGCCTCTTTGGTTTCATCAGTTCAGCCAGTACTGCCTGGGAGAGAGGGAGACACAGAGAGAGAGAGAGAGAGAGAGAGAGAGAGAAAGATAGGGAAGTGCGATGAAGGAAAGGATTTGCTGGTCTTGTGAATTGCAGAGTCGAATTCTTTCAAACGGTGCTGCAGAGAGATAGAGAATATTACTGAGGGAGAGGAGCTGGAGACAAGATTACATCATTCATACGCACACAGAGACATACACTGGAATATTACTGAGGGAGAGGAGCTGGAGACAAGATTACATCATTCATACGCACACAGAGACATACACTGGAATATTACTGAGGGAGAGGAGCTGGAGACAAGATTACATCATTCATACMCACACAGAGACATACACTGGAATATTACTGCTTCAGACACACACACAGAGACATACACTGGAATATTACTGCTTCAGACACACACACAGAGAGACAGACACAAATACACAAAACACACTGCACCTAAATAGAAGAGGACATGAAGACTGGCAAGAAATCCTTCATAGGTAGGAACTTCTTTCATTTCTTGTGTGATAATAAGCTTTATCTGGCAACGCCTATCCCATGGGTGACATGTTTGAGGCCATTGTTGTAGGTCTAGAACAAGTGGAGTTTAAATATAACTTTTCGTGCTTATTGTCTTCATTCAACTGTTTGTTTCTCTCTTTCAGTCTGTTCCATCATCTCTTTCAGATTCTCTTTCCTTCCCTTTTTTTTAACGTGACTTACTTCTTACGGTCTCTCTCTAAATAATTTAGTCAGGGAGAGGCAGAATTTCATATCACCTCCTGCTCCATCTATCTATCAATCACACCTCTATCTGTCCCATCACAGGTGACATAATCCACTTTACTCTTATAATCATCCCTCACCTGGTTGGTAGGGAGCAGCCAGTAATCACTAAACACGCTGAGATTATGTACGAGGGAAAAGAAAGTGACAGGAAATATCAGACAGACAGAACACTTTGTTTAAGCACACTCTGTTCTTTGAATGTAAGTGCATTCCAGCCAGCTACCCACTCATTCATTGCTTCATTCACATTTACACATCTTTAATCATGATCCATCCCATGTATGGATTAGTGAGCGAGAAACAGGGTCGTTCCACAAAAAGAGTGCCTTTTGCATCTCTTTGATATTTTAAGTAGAAATTGTCCACCAATATTGCATTTTAAAATACTGTTATATTAAATGAAGTGCCTTTTAATATAGACCAATAATTCTGAATTTTATAAAGGCTTGCTAAAGTGCGAAGATTCAGCATTTTGACATGTCCCTGCGTCAACCGTGTCACTTGTAGCAATATTTCAATTAATTTAACCCCCCAAAAAGCCCAAGTTATTTAGTTTTTCTTGACAAAGTAATTTCTGAAGATGATTATTTATTTCATGTGATTAGTCTGCCCTCATTGTACGGTCAACACTGTTACGTGAACTGAACTCTCGTTTTAATATGGTAAAACTATTATTTACATTTTTTTCAAAAGAAACAATGAACATCTAATAGGCAAAATCATTTTGTAAAGCAGGTGAGCTGGTTCTACTCTTTTTGGACATTTTCTGGTGTTTTTTGGAATACTTTTCGGGTCGAGTATAATACGCCAACGCTGTTACCCATAGATATACAGGTTAGAAATGCTTTAGGAATTTGATTATTTTTTGTGAAGCTTGCATTCAATTGCACCTCCCTGTTGCACAAAACAAGCTTCCATCCCCCCTGTCATGATGGGATTTATGGCTGGTACTGTTACAGTCAACCCTTTTACTTTCTTTGGCACGTAATATAGWATTGTTTTTATTTTACATTTTTAAATTAGGTGAAATCACAAGGTTTTTTGACCAAGTTACACTTCTCAAAAGTCAACAAACAAAGGAAGGGGGAAGCAGCATCTTGAAGAGAGAACTTGAGTCACAACACTCCCCATTGATTCATTTATTGATGCTTGTAAACATGAGTTGTGTTGTCATTTTGAATGAATGTGAGGGGTTGTTCTGTGGTATAATCCCTAGACGCTCCCCTGTACCATCCACTGAACCGTGTTGAGCTAGGTAATGCTGTGGAAGTCAGTAGAGCGTGACAGGCCTGTTGTAGAGTAGTCACCTGGCTCTGGCTGCACCAATGGGGTTGTATATATTTCCCTTTTTAGTGCACTTCTTTTGACCACGGCCCATGGGGCTCTGGTCAAAAGTAGTGCACTATGTATGAAATAGGGTGCCATTTGGAACAGCCTAAGAGAACAGACTCAGGGGGGAATTTGGCTTTGCCCATAATACAATGGCTATTGGCATTGGTCAAATTAAATATTAATTTAGAACGAATAGTAGTAGCAGTAGCTAGTGAAATGTACTAGTAATTATACTAGCAGCAGGAATATTAGAAGGTGCAGTTGTGGTAGGCCTGGTACAGTAGGTTAAGTTTAAGTTAAAGTTAAGTAACAGTTGGCTTAGACATCAATGTAGAAGCTTGAAGGACATTGYTAATAGAGTACTTGGTGATAGCACCCAGAATTGTTACATAAACTCTCACCTAAAGTGAGCTTCCGTGGCTGTTAGCCATTGAGTTGATGTTGAGTCATTGGGACTCAAAGGCACATATCCGTATCCCAGCTGACTGTGATTTGAATATCAGTCATCTCTGTTTCTGGGAATTGTAGAAGGAAATGGAGTTGTGTGTAATGCTGCCGTACAGATTGTGCTAGGATGATGAGTTAAGCCTCCTACTCACTCGGACCTGAAGCTGCATTGCCGTGTTCATTGTTCAAGGACCCCAACACCTCCAGTACTCTCGACATTGAGTAATGCCAAAGTGCCCTGAGCATAGACAGAATGGACAGCACAGTCGTAGATAGGTACAGAGAAAGAGCAATAGAAGGGAAGAGGGAGGGGTGGGATGGTTCTCTCGAGGAAATTGAGAAAAAGGGCAATCGAGAAGCAGTAGAAAAGGCAAAAATGACAGACGTGGAGAGAGATGGGATGTAGCAGGTGAGAAATTCTAGGGAATTACACTGGAGGTTCATTACTCAACCGGGCGACTGCTGGCAGCATAACGGTGGGGGCAGGAAGTCAAAGCCCTGGGYTGCATCCCAAATGGAACCCTATTCCCTACATAGGGTAGTGCACTATTGGCCCTGGTCAAAAGTAGTGCACTATGTAAAGAATAGAGTGCAATTTGGGACGTAGACCTGGACACTACCTCCCTCTCTTAGACACTCAGAATGAGAGGGAGAGGCTGGCTCCCCCACCCACTACCCACTCCTCCCCGGTGCCACGACCCACCTAGAGTGAGTGGTGCGGGGGAGGCCTGGATGTGCGCCCCCCTCCCCTGGTGGTTCCTTCAGCCCAGCAACAGCAGCAGGTTAACCAGCCAGGTGGGGGTCTAGCAGGCTGTGTGAGTCATCACTGCACAGCAGGCCCTGCATTCCCACCAGATCCATCCAAAACAGATGCAAATGGAACCCTACTCCCTTTGTGCACTGGGGGCCCTGGTCAAAAGTAGTGCACTACAAAGGGAATAGGGTGCCATTTGAGATGCATCCATGGGGACCTGAACCAGCAACACACTGCCTCGGATGTAAATAATAAACTAAAACATCCGTAGGAGCAGAACATAGAGAGATAGCCAGAAACAAGTAGCCAAGACAACGCGAAGTAGTAACGTAAAAGAAGACAGTCAGGCTGGGGACTGGGGTTTAATAACAGATAGTACTAACAGAGGCATTTATCAGCCGCTGCTGGCGAGGACAGAGGTCCTTGGTGAGTAGTGACTCATCATGGGTAGTATTCACCAGCGGAAATGTTGCCTATACTACCACCTGTCTGCTTGGCATGAATCAGACAAAGAGATGGTGGCAAATTAAGGGCTTTTTTTTAGGATTGGGAGGATGCTAAATATAACCGTTAAAGCCGTAATGTGGTGTTGTTGTGTGAAATAGTGTTGTTTAATGAAATAGAGAAAGGTCATCTTTGACTGTTAAACATGCAAAGCTTTTAAACTGTAGATTCAGCACCTCTGATTCACCACACGTTTCCATTGCCATAAAGCATCTCCAAAAGCACACTGAACACAAGTTGCAGGCTTTGAATGACTAATTTGTCAGAAGGAGAATCAGATTGCAGCCAAACCTGGATAGAAGGGAGTTCCCCCATGTACACATTGTAATCCAGATCCTCTCTTTTGGTCATTGTAATGATGTGCGTACACACTAGGAAACCTCGTGCTGGCATTATAGTAGATGACAGATGGACAGGGTCTAAGCATTATTTGATTTTGGAAAATACATGGACATCAGAACTTTTGTGACACAGCACAGTGGAAAAATATATGGCAATTAGAAATACAAAATATACTGTGTCCGTAAAATGTATATATAAACTGGAAGTAGAAGTCTAGGTGTTGTTTCATTAGTTTACCCTAATTAGGGAAGGGGTGATAGGGTTAGGGAAAATAATAAAGGAAAATATATTTAAAATAATAAATATATATGTTGTATACATACAGTACAAGTCAAAAGTTTGGACACACCTACTCATTCCAGGTTCTTTATTTTTTACTATTTTCTACATTGTAGAATAATAGTGAAGACATCAAAACTATGAAATAACAAATATTGAATCATGTAGGAACCAAAAAAGTGTTACAAAAGGACTCCATTGTAGTCCCCTCCAAAAGGACTACAATGGAAATAAGCTTTCGACCTTGGTGTTATCCTTGATGATTTTCTTAAATTACATGTGGAGTCTTCACCAGCTGGAGTGCCCTTATGTATGTATGGCACCCTATTCCCTGTAGTGCACTACTTTTGACCAGTTGTGCACAATATAATGTAGGTAATATATAATGTAGGTAATATAGGGCCTCATTTGGGACACAACCCAGGTCTCAATGTTGTGCCATCTGATCCTGACAGTGTGTAAATAGATATTTGCTGGGAATGTATACTACCATAACTTGACATGACACGATTAGCTGTTGTCTTCACACCATTTTGCCTCTTCATGTACTTAGCTTGGCAACATGCTTCCTCTTATATAGTAGGAACTATCGGTCAAATTCAGACCCGAGATGGGACATCCTTCGAAGTATGCATGACTATCACATGCCATTGAGCAAGCAAAACATCCCAAATGGCACCCTATTCCTTACATAGTTCACTACATTTGACGAGAGCTCTATAGGCCGTGCTCAAAAGTAGTGTGCTCTATGGGGAATAGGGTGTCATYTGGGACATAACCTAGGAGTTACCCCTGACAGTTCTCTATTTTGATCCTGCGGTTTGTTTTAATGTTTTGATCTGCACTGTCACTGTATGCATAGGTCCATAACTGGGCCTTATGTCAGGGAAATGGAGAGGCCATTTTGCAAACATCAGGGTTAGGATTTGATGGTGTATTGTAGAATATAATGTCTTGCAGAATATAAAWGAAAATCACTTTTTTGTTGGCATATTTTCATCTGCATTTGAATGTTYCTTGCATTGACTTGCTTCCATCCTTTCATAAGAACATATTGGATATTTGCTGATGATTTAAACAGGGAATTGGTTACAGAACTTTAAAAAGTTTAATCTTGAAATGCCTTTCTCCAAAAATGGGCCTCAGGATCTCGTCACGGTATTTTTGTGCATTCAAATTGCCATCAATAAAATGCAATTGTGTTTGTTGTCCATAGCTTATACCAGCCCATACCATAACACCACCGCCACAATGGGGCACTCGTTTCACAATGTTGACATCAGCAAACCGCTCGCCCACACGACGCCATACACATGGTCTGTGGTTGTGAGGCCGGTTGGACGTACTGCCAAATAGTCTAAAACGACGTTGGAGGCGGCTTATGGTAGAGAAATKAACATTCAATTCTCTGGCAATAGCTCTGGTGGACATTTCTGCAGTCAGCCTACCAATTTCAGTGGTGTAAAGTACTTAAGTAAAAATACTTTAAAGTACTACTTAAGTCATTTTCTGGGGTATCTGTACTTTACTATTTATATTTTTGCCAACTTTTACTTTACTACATTCCTAAAGAAAATAATGTACTTTTTACGCCATACATTATCCCTGATAGCCTAAAATACTTGTTACATTTTGACAGGAAAATGGTCCAATTCACACACTTATCAAGATAACCTCCCTGGTCATCCCTACTGCCTCTGATCTGGCGGAYTCACTAAACACAAATGCTTTGTTTGTAAATTATGTGTTGGAGTGTGCCCATGGCTATCCTTCAATAAAAAAAATTATCATCAATTATGCCGTCTGGTTTGCTTAATATAATGAATTTGAAATGGTACATTTTAGCAATTCCATTTACTTTTGATACTTAAGTATATTTAAAACCAAATATACTTTTAGAGACTTTTACTCAAGTAATATTTTACTGGGYGACTTTCACTTTTACTTGAGTAATTTTCTATTAAGGTATCTTTACTTTTACTCAAGTATGACAATTGAGTACTTTTTCCACCACTGGCCAATTGCACATTGTGTTGTGTGACAAAACTGCACATTTTAGAGTGGCCTTTTATTGTCCCCAGCACAAGGTGCACCTGTGTAATGATCATGCTGTTTATTCAGCTTCTTGATACGCCACACCTGTCAGGTGGATGGATTATCTTTGCAGAGGAGAAATGCTCGCTAACAGGGATGTAAACAAATTTGTGCTCAACATTTTTTGAGAAATAAGCTTTTTTGTGTGTGTGGAACATTTATGGGATGATTTATTTCAGCTCATGAAACATGGTGTGTTTATATTTTTGTTCGGTGTGTTTATATTTTTGTTCAGTGTATTTTTGAGGCTGGTGACAGAAGTCTGTTTAGGATCAATGCACCTGTTATTCCATTATAAATTTTTATTTTATTTATCCGTTATTTTACCAGGTAAGTTGACTGAGAACACATTCTCATTTGCAGCAACAACCTGGGGAATAGTTACAGGGGAGAGGAGGGGGATGAATGAGCCAATTGTAAACTGGGGATTATTAGGTGACCGTGATGGTTGAGGGCCAGATTGGGAATTTAGCCAGGACACCGGGGTTAACACCCCTACTCTTACGATAAGTGCCATGGGATCTTTAATGACCTCAGAGAGTCAGGACACCCGTTTAACGTCCCATCCGAAAGACAGCACCCTACACAGAGCAGTGTCCCCAATCACTGCCCTGGGGCATTGGGATCTTTGTTTAGACTAGATGAAAGAGTGCCTCCTACTGGCCCTCCAACACCACTTCCAGCAGCATCTGGTCTCCCATCCAGGGCCTGCCCAGAACCAACCCTGCTTAGCTTCAGAAGCAAGCCAGCAGTGGTATGCAGGGTGGTATGCTGCTGGCAATGATCCAGAGTGCCTTTAATCCTATCGGTTCKATCGAGATTACAGCCAACCGTATCTTTCCATTGGTAGAAAAGGGGGTTGGGGAAGCGATGTTCAATCTAGCGCGCTCCACCTATGTGCTGCTGCGCGCCTCCTGTCATTCCCCGCCTCCTGCAGGCAAGAGATGGAGCTGCGGAATCCCGTGACATCACTGCCTCTGACAGTTGCTTGGTAACCAAGTGACGTCAGTATGCCGCTCCTCCTCAAACCACGTGCTCCGTATATAACGCCTTGCCGCCCTGCGCCCTGGATAGGCATTTTGGACTGACCGTGTTCGCAGGCAGGACTCTCTGTAGCCAGTGCGCAWGAAGTGGAGCAATTGGTACTAGAGCAACCAGCGTGTCTTCTCCATAAAGGGGCTTTCTACTGGCGCTGTTTTACAAGTGGATACATATTTTTATTCACCATGGCTGTAACCAAGGCTCCATGTGACTTGTCTTATTGCAAAATGAGAGGAATTGTGTCAGTCCTCACTGGTAGGCATAATAATCAGTTATTTCTGTTAATCTAAGTTCAATTATTTTATTTAGAATTTAGCTTCTACATTGTGGTTTAATAGTATGCATCAATATTCTTTGGATTATGATTTGTAGATGGACTGTAGTCTCTATTGGTGTGTGGCTCCTTTACTCATGTCCATGTTTGTGATATAGGCTTTGAGTGTTATTTTTCACTATGCGACACGGCGGTTCGCCAAAGGAATAGTAATATTTTGTTGCATAACGACTAAATTTGGCACATAATGCGTTATAACGGGATCCATTCCAAATAATTTTTGAACCTCTGAAACATTTTAAAATGAAACTTTTGAACAGATTTAGTATAGGCATACGGCTATAATTTCTAGACTGTTCACCGCACTGTGATGAAATGTAAGCTGTTATCCCAGGTAGATAGTAGACGCCTATCCATGGCCCTAGTTCTGCAATGGTGTAGTTTAGGTCTGATGAAGGGCTGTGTTAAATCTGTGACGTTGTGTTCTCTGGGCGCCCAGCTGACATAAATACTTATTTTTGATTTGCAGCTTTCATCAAGGAGAGGAAAATTGGACTTAACGACTTCATATCGAGGCTGGTGTCAAACCCACATATGTGTCAACAGTAAGTATTATATGGAGCACTTGTATGGCCAAATGAGATGTTTAGATATTATATATGAGCTACCAACTGCCAATGAAATATGATAATATTATGACAAATGACCTTTTCTGAAAGTATAGATATTTATCAAATAGTCAAGATATATGATAGGTGCGCACACAATAGGCCTCTGTGCGACATTTCATCTGCTTCCCATGGCATTAGATTAGGTCTATGTGTTTATTTATAATTGTATAGGTCTACCTAGGTCAGTGTAAGCTACTGTACATTTTCAATCCAATCATCTGCACGTCACTATTCACATTCTGAGTCAAAGCAGTAATCTGGGGCCAAGCAGGCAAAGCCAGCACAAGAATAGTTATGTCATGTCAAGTGTGTTCCCGCCACGGCCTCTCCAGGGCTTAAGCATCTTTTCTGCAAATCCCCTGTGTCCCCTTGACTGGGATAACCGGGTAATTCAATTAAGCGCACACCACACAATATGGTTTGTACTCAACAGCCTAAAAAGGGGCCAGGTGGGGGTCTAGCTCAGTGGAAAATTCCCAAACACCTTGGGCTCCYGAGTGGCACAGCGGTCTAMGGCACTGCATCTCAGYGCAAGAGGTGTCACTATAGTACCTGGTTCGAATCCAGGCTGTATCACATCTGGCCGTGGTGGTGCACAATTGGCCCAGTGCCGTCCGGAATAGGTCGCCATTGTAAATAACAATTTGTTCTTAACTGATTTGCCTAGTTAAATAAAGGTTCAATAAAATATTTMAAAAATGAAATACCATCTTCAGGTGCTAGGTTGTWACAGCAGTCAGATTCTGGGCTGTTTGTGCTAGTCTGTGTGTGCTGTCTGATCCCCTGGCTTAGAACTACTTTTCAGATGGTGCTGCAGGCTACATGGTGTATAGGGAGGGGGTCAAGAACAACTGAATAGTCTCTCAGGAGTTAGAGAAGAGAGACCCTTATTTRCAGTCTTGGCCAGTTTGTATCTCATTTGGGTCAGTTATGACAAATGGAACCTTCTCTATCTAATTACTCACCATTTTACTGCAATGTCCGACTTTGAAAAATAGTATGAATCGTAATACTGGCCTGTGATGGCAATCTAAGTAGTAGACTACTGTTATAATTTAAGCACTCTAGAAAATACAATGTCAACTTAGAGAGGTCACTCATCCCTATAAAATCACAAAGTGGCAATGAGTGTATCAGTGAATCATAAGTGAAGGAGGATTCCATTCTAACATTCTCTGTTCATTCCTCAGCTCTGAAGTTGACTTCCTCAAGATCGATGAGAACCAGAATGAGAAGCTGGACAATGCTGAGCTCTTAAATCCGGTGAGCATCAGCATAACACATGCCTTGGCCACTGGGACAGACTGAGCCAAAAGGAACCCAATTCCCTTTATAGTGCACCAGTTTTTAAAAKAGCCCTATGGTAGTGCACTATATAGGGAATAGGGTGCCATTTGAATTACCAGTGTGAACTGAAAATAGATGATTTTATCCAGAGCCAAGATGGTCATTCTTAGCTCCTTCTCTCCTCCTCTGTTCTTAGATGTTACTGACCTCCCCCAGAAGCTCACTAGCTGAAGAGCTGGCGATCAAACCATGTGATTTCGACTACCTGAAAATCATCGGCAAAGGGAGCTTTGGGAAGGTGCTGCTGGCTCGACACAGGGAGAGCAACGAGTATTACGCCGTCAAGGTTCTACAGAAGAAAATCATCTTGAAGAAGAAAGAAGTGAGTCTTACTCTACTGATCTTCACCATAAAAACACACAGTCAATACTCCAAGCAAGCTGCAATAGCCACAAACAAATACAACCACTCAGTCGCTCGCTCAGTTGCTCTAATTTAAGTATTGCACTGATGTCATTGTGAGTGGTATGCTCATCTTTCTCTTACTCCCTCATCTAGCAAAAGCATATAATGGCGGAGCGTAGTGTCCTGATGAAGAATATCAAACATCCTTTCCTGGTGGGGCTGCACTATTCCTTCCAGACTACTGACAAGCTGTACTTTGTGCTTGACTACGTGAATGGAGGAGAGCTGTTCTATCATCTACAGAGAGAGAGGGTGTTCCTAGAACCCAGAGCCAGGTTCTACGCTGCAGAGATCGCCAGTGCTCTGGGATACCTCCATTCCCTGCATATTGTTTACAGGTATGAACTAAGATCCTATCATACACCACCCTCTGGTGGTGACTATATGTCATAGCACATGACAGAAAAAATACCACTCATAGAAATGTGTAGTCTTGTCCGGTGAATAGGGTCCAGTGGTTTAGAGGAAGGTAAACGGACGTAAACACTGTTTATCCACCTTTTGCATTAAAATGCATTAAGTATAGGGAGAGTTGCACTTTCCTAACCCTCTCCCTTTCTCTTCAACTTCACAGAGATCTGAAGCCTGAGAATATCCTGCTAGACTCTGCGGGCCACATCGTCCTGACAGACTTTGGCCTTTGCAAAGAGGGCCTGGCACCCACTGGGACCACCACCACCTTCTGTGGAACCCCAGAGTACCTGGCCCCCGAGGTGCTGCAGAAGCAGGCGTACGACCGAACCGTGGATTGGTGGTGCCTGGGATCCGTGCTTTACGAGATGCTCTATGGACTGGTGAGGCATTACTGATCACTGCTCTTTTCAGCATCTCTTTCATGGTTCAGTTTTCACAATGCATTTACAATAGTTATGATATCCACTATCAATGCATCCTCAATGGCACCCTGTTCCCTATATAGTGCACTTCATTTGACCAGAGCTCTATAGACTCTGGTGGGACACCGTATGTCACCATGTCAGTTATATATGTCAGTTATACACTGCTCAAAAAAATAAAGGGAACACTTAAACAACACAATGTAACTCCAAGTCAATCACACTTCTGTGAAATCAAACTGTCCACTTAGGAAGCAACACTGATTGACAATAAATTTTCACATGCTGTTTGTGCAAATGGAATAGACAAAGGTGGAATTATAGGCAATTAGCAAGACACCCCCAATAAAGGAGTGATTCTGCAGGTGGTGACCACAGACCACTTCTCAGTTCCTATGCTTCCTGGCTGATGTTTTGGTCACTTTTGAATTGCTGGCGGTGCTCTCACTCTAGTGGTAGAGCACCAGAGCAGAGGTAGCCTGACTGCCACTAGGTACCGAGATGAGATCCTCAGAGCCCTTGTGAGACCATATGCTGACACATGCACATTTGTGGCCTGCTGAGGTCATTTTGCAGGGCTCTGGCAGTGCTCCTCCTGCTCAAAGGCGGAGGTAGCGGTCCTGCTGCTGGTTTGTTGCCCTCCTACGGCCTCCTCCACGTCTCCTGATGTACTGGCCTGTCTCCTGGTAGCGCCTCCATGCTCTGGACACTACGCTGACAGACACAGCAAACCTTCTTGCCACAGCTCGCATTGATGTGCCATCCTGGATGAGCTGCACTACCTGAGCCACTTGTGTGGGTTGTAGACTCCGTCTCATGCTACCACTAGAGTGAGAGCACTGCCAGCATTCAAAAGTGACCAAAACATCAGCCAGGAAGCATAGGAACTGAGAAGTGGTCTGTGGTCACCACCTGCGGAATCACTCCTTTATTGGGGGTGTCTTGCTAATTGCCTATAATTTCCACCTTTTGTCTATTCCATTTGCACAACAGCATGTGAAATGTATTGTCAATCAGTGTTGCTTCCTAAGTGGACAGTTTTGATTTCACAGAAGTGTGATTGACTTGGAGTTACATTGTGTTGTTTAAGTGTTCCCTTTATTTTTTTGAGCAGGAATGTCAGTATGAATCACACAAGTACACTGACAATCATGGTGCATGGTTTGTATGGAGTTTGGCCAAGTAGCATGTACTGATTTTTGCTGTCTCTCTCCATAGCCCCCCTTCTACAGCCGCAACACAGCTGAGATGTACAACAATATCCTGAACAAGCCTCTCGTACTGAAGCCCAACGTGTCCAACGCAGGAAGAGAACTGTTGGAGGGGCTCCTGCAAAAGGACCGCACCAAGAGGCTGGGAGTGAAAGATGATTTTGTAAGTACCCACATACACAGACATAGACACATACAGAGCAATCCATGTACAACAAACAAATACATTATATGAATAACACACAAGGTCTCAGTATTGTTCTGTACCAGTGGATTGATGTAGTGTTTTTATCTGCCTCTAGATGGAACTGAAGTTCCACACCTTCTTTTCACCCATCAACTGGGATGACCTGATGGCAAGGAACATCACACCACCCTACATTCCCTCAGTGGTAAGTACATCTACCAACAATGTATACATGTAGTCTTCCAGGTTAACATGAGAGAGAAGTACAAATGTACCTTTTCTTGTTCACTTCAAGTAGAATTTCCATTTTTGTTTTACTCAAAAATGGTCACAAACTGCATCCCAAGGACAACAATGTATATATTTAGAGGCTGTATGGGTGTGAAATGTGAATTTGATRTTTGTGTTTTAGAGCACGTCTCTAATATAGTGCTCTGGTTGGTTGGCTTTCACAGAGCGGGCCTACGGACCTTAGGCACTTTGACCCAGAGTTCACCCACCTCCCTGTGACCTCATCTCTGTGCAACACCGACGGTCTGCTGGTGACTAGCAGCATCAAGGAGGCAGCTGGAGCCTTCCCAGGCTTCTCCTATGGACCCGCTGACAGCTTCATGTGAAGGACTCCTCTATCCACCTCGATCCTCATCCCCTCCACAGTTGAGAGGGGGAATAGGAACAGACAAACACTGCCTGGGACAATGACCACGCACTGTTAGAGCAGCTTAGGAGGGTTGCATGGCCTGCTAATGGAAATCCTGAATGACATGCCTAAGAGGCATGAAAAGGGGGTCCAGAAACTCCAGATCTTGTTGGATTGTTGCATGAGGGGTGTAGATTGCATGGGACTCTTATCTTCAACACCAATGGCCCTACCTACCCACCCACCCCAAAACTGATCCAAAGTGTGCCAAGGTGGGAAACAGAGATTATGTTTTGTACTACAGGGAGAAAGGACATTTCTCTCAAATCGATGTGGACTACGACAACTGTCGGAGATAAGAGTGAAGTAAGTGCCTGAAGTTTCAAGGCAGCGAGAACAGTACTGTACCCACAGAGCTAGGCAAGAAGAGCCGGCTGCATCAAACCCACAGACTTTCCAGTCTGTTTGGACTTATGACCCTGGCGCTAGCTGTAGAGAGGTCCATGCCTTCCTAATCTTTCTGCATATATTGAAGATGTACATGTCTGTCCGAGTCACAATGCATTTGTTATCTGTTTGTTATGTGAATGGTGGATTGCACTTGAGGAAACAAGGGTAAAGAAAATGTTTGCGTTGCTTAAGCATCCACTCTGTCTCTTGGTCAACTGCATATCTTTTCACCCACAAAATCATATCTCAAACAAGTAGGAAAACACCAGAATGGATAATGAAATTTCAACAATTTTGTTTTGGACCAAATAGGKTACTATGGTACCATCTGAACCAAATTCTACTGGTGGATAATTTTCATCCAAATACTGATAATAATAGAGCAAATGAATGCCGATGCATAGAAAGCAGACACGGAATATGTTATTTTACAAGAAATCTGCATATCATGTCATGGCATAGTAATTTAATCGTAATCTTAYCAAATAATGCATTGGTTTACTATTTTAATGGTACTGTTCATTTTACTACAGTATTTCAGTTTGAGAAATTACAAATTACTCCTTTTAAAAACACATTTTCCACTTGAATCTTTAACAAAAACCATAGTAATATATTAAGAAGCTCTAAATGTTTAACTATTTATACTCCCTATGTGAACAAAATGTTCTTGCCTTTGTTCTTCTAATACCTGCACTTTTACCCCCCTGAGACTGTGTTGACAAATTGTGTTGACATAAATGTTTGTAGACTCATTAATATATTTTTTAATCATAAATACAGAAAATGGAGTATACAGTTTTACCAGCAATAATAGGTCTTCTGCAGTAATAACACATTATATCAATCATTGTTATTCTTGCGAGTGAAAGTGATTGCTGTTTTGCTGGCAAAACACTCTAGAGAATCCATTATATTGTTATGTATATCCATTTGCATTGTGTACAGAACTCCTGCTAGATTGATATAGAAAGGAACTGYACATGTATTTCGTTTTGTAAAGTGTGCCTGTCTGTTCCAGCCATGTGACAGTAGGAGGAGGTAGGCCTGATCAATTTGTATCTATTTCTTCCCTGTTATCCTCATGGTCTGGAGACCACGACCTGAAAAGCTGTGCTGCTGCAATGACGAGAGCTTAGACTGAAATTACTCTTTGTAAACAGAGCTAGCGCCGTTCATTTACTGATGGCCCTAAATAGTGCAATAACATCGCAGGCTTGGCACGAATCACCTTTAATTGATCAGAGATATATTTTTTCCATTAGTCATCATGCCTTAAAAAATCATCCTCTAAAATGACTGAGATTATGGAAGATCACAGTGTTTACCAGATGTCAGTAGTCAAAATTAAAAAAGGGCATGAACTGATTTTATTTTATTTGGCCTTAACAGATATAATAACCTTGTAATGGCTGACAGAACAAATATCTATTCATGATGAAAATCACGTTTTTTTTATTTTTATATAGTGTAAATTGATAAAGGACTGACACTTAATTTGATATGTCACTTAAACTTCCTTGATCCTGCCAAGTCTGAAAATGTTGGTCTGCAAAGAAGTGTTGACTCTGCAGTGAATATCTACAGACCATTCTGTGGTACCGCTTCCTTCTTGTAGAAAATTACAAACAACGCAATACAGTTCTAGGTGATTTTCTTCCATATTTGGAAGCTTTACATATGTTATTTGTTTTTGTATTTTATTTCTCCATATATATTTATTTACGTCATGACACATAATGTACTGTATGTTTAAAGACCAGAGGACAAATTCCTAGTATTGATACATTAAAATATTGAATTGTAATCTMTCTGTTCAAAATGGTAAATAAAATGTATTGACCAAATTCAAATGGAAGTGTGAACCAAGTGATTTTCTGGAGGCCAGTTTGATACTGAATTGAGGAGTTTTAAGAAAATATATGGTAAGTCTTGGTAAGTAGTATGCTAAAATAGTAAGTAGTCAGTTTTAGCTGACTACATTCTATTCCAAGGAACACGTTTCCATACATTTTCATATCAATTTAAAAAAGCACCACACACCTGGTACATTTTGATTATTGGTGCTGGTCTCCTGGAAATATAGGCTACATTCAATTTTATGCACTGAGTGTACAAAACATTAMGGTTAGGTTAGGATTTTTAAGCCTTGAGACAAGGATTGTGTATGTGCGCCATTCAGAGGTTGAATGGGCAAGTCAAACTATTTACGTGCCTTTTAACGGGGTATGGTAGTAGGTGCCAGGCACACTGGTTTGTGTCAAGAACTGCAAAGCTGCTGGGTTTTTCATGCTCAATAGTTTCCCATGTGTATTAAGAATGGTCCACCACCCAAAGGACATCCAGCCAACTTTACTCAACTGTGGAAATCACTGGAGCCAACATGGGCCAGCATTCCTGTGGAACGCTTTCRACACCTTGTAGAGTCCATGCCCTGACAAATTGAGGCTGTTCTGAGGACAAAAGGGGAGGAGCAATTATATATATTTTCCACACTATTGGTCTGAAAATGTTCTGATTTGAAACGATCTGATGTGATTGGTCAAAATACCAATTATTGGGGAAGGGGGATACGAATTTTGCTGCACGACACGCGTAGTTAGTGCAATCCGGGTTCCTTAGGACGTCCCTACCCTAACCACAAACCTTTCCTATCCCTATAGAGGTACTTTGGGATTTTGGCATTGAGGCCCTTTATCTATTTCCCCAGAGTCAGATTAAGTCATGGATACCATTTTTATGTATCGGTGTCCAGTATGAAAGAAGCTGAAATTTCCACCGAGAAATGTCGGTGTAAATGATGTGCATATATATATTTTTATTTTATTTTAACTTTATTTTAAGTTGAGAACAAGTTCTCATTTGCAACTGCGACCTGGCCAAGATAAAGCATAGCAATTCGACACATACAACAACACAGAGTTACACATGGAATAAACAAAACATACAGTCAATACAGTAGAAAAATAAGTCTATATACAATGTGAGCAAATGAGGTGAGATAAGGGAGGTAAAGGCAAAAAAAGGCCTTGGTGGCRAGGTAAATACAATATAGCAAGTAAAACACTGGAATGGTAGATTTGCAGTGGAAGAATGTGCAAAGTAGAAATAGAAATAATGGGGTGCAAAGGAGCAAAATAAATAAATAAATACAGTAGGGGAAGAGGTAGTTGTTTGGGCTAAATTATAGATGGACTATGTACAGGTGCAGTAATCTGTGAGCTGCTCTGACAGCTGGTGCTTAAAGCTAGTGAGGGAGATAAGTGTTTCCAGCTTCAGAGATTTTTGCAGTTCGTTCCAGTCATTGGCAGCAGAGAACTGGAAGGAAAGACGACCAAAGGAGGAATTGGCTTTGGGGGTGACCAGTGAGATATACCTGCTGGAGCGCGTGCTACGAGTAGGTGCTGCTATGGTGACCAGTGAGCTGAGATAAGGCGGGGCTTTACCTAGCAGAGACTTGTAGATAACCTGTAGCCAGTGGGTTTGGCGACGAGTATGAAGCGAGGGCCAACCAACGAGAGCGTACAGGTCGCAATGGTGGGTAGTGTATGGGGCTTTTGTGACAAAACGGATGGTACTGTGATAGACTGCATCCAGTTTGTTGAGTAGAGTGTTGGAGGATATTTTATAGATAACATCACCGAAGTCGAGGATCGGTAGGATGGTCAGTTTTACGAGGGTATGTTTGGCAGCATGAGTGAAGGATGCKTTGTTGCGATATAGGAAGCCGATTCTAGATTKRATTTTGGATTGGAGATGCTTAATGTGAGTCTGGAAGGAGAGTTTACAGTCTAACCAGACACCTAGGTATTTGTAGTTCTCCACTTATTCTAAGTCAGAGCCGTCCAGAGTAGTGATGCTGGACGGGCGAGCAGGTGCGGTCAGTGATCGGTTGAATAGCATGCATTTAGTTTTACTTGCGTTTAAGAGCAGTTGGAGGCCACGGAAGGAGAGTTGTATGACATTGAAGCTCGTCTGGAGGTTAGTTAACACAGTGTCCAAAGAGGGGCMAGAAGTATACAGGATGTTGTCGTCTATTCAAAATAAATGTAGAGTCATGCGATGATGTGTGGTCTTCCCACCATGACTCGTTGGGAAAGCATGCAGTTTATTAGGCTACAGATTAAATAAATTATGATGAYGTTCACAGGGTGGTGAAAGTGCAAAAATGATGATGCAGGTGCTTCTACACCTGCATCGCTTGCTGTTTGGGGTTTTAGGCTGGGTTTCTGTACAGCACTTTGTGACATCAGCTGATGTAAAAAGGGCTTTATAAATACATTTGAATGATTGATTGATGAGTTTGATGCTCCTTTCAAATAAATAACAAGTGTCTTATTCTGATGACATGATCATTGATGCTTGGCTGCCGTTTGACAAATAACAATATAATCTCGCTCTTTTATCCATAAKAATCTCATTTTGTAGGTTATATGTGCGCTCTAGCCGCACTGTTGGCTAGAGCGCACATGCCAATACCATAGTGGGCACACTTGCAATATAAAGCAACAACAAAAAAAGTGAGAAAACCATTAGTAGAGTTGAAAATGCGATGGAAACCCATTTAACTTGTCTTTTTTATTCAGTACATGTGAATTTAAACGCACAAGGTATGTTTATGTGCCATACATCATCATGCACAGCCTTTTATCTGCGACAAGTCAGTCAATTTGATGGAAACATATCTAAAGTACCCCTTAACCATTTAACATTTAACATTTCAGCTTCAATGATGGGTAGTGACGTCCCAAAGATCCCGGATTGCAAGGACCGTGCACACGGCGTAACATGAATAATCAAAACTTCCTGCTAAATAGTGGTCTAACAACAGACAAAGCGGTGTGGATTCAGTACGAAGACATTCGACTAAAGCAAAAATACATTACACCAATGGTAAGGTTAAGTTTGACTAACTAAAATGTAGACCCACGGCGGTAACGATTTCAATCTTTGGAAGGGAAGTTCCAACACGTTGCGGCAATACTCCGTTAGCTAGCATAGCATCTCGAGAGAGTTGGCTAGCTAGCTAAAAACAATGCAGTTTGCTATGCGCTAGCTAACACGTTCTAGTTAGCTATGTTCCCGGTACTCAGCTAATTGCAATATATAAAACCATATTTTATAGCTTTCCAATGCCTCTTAGTTTGCTAAAATGAGAAGTCCGTTGGCTAAGTAACGTAGTAATTTGGCTAATTTAGCGGTTAGCTAGATATCTTATTTGCTAGCAATAACTGGACTTCACCTTCACAAGCTGTCCTTGACTCTACAAATGTAGAATGTTCTAGTAAGCGTGCCATCGCTAGCAACACTTAATCGTGTATGCAGTTTCTGAATAAAGATTAATAGAAATKAGGAACCAGTGTTGTGCGTGTAGCAGTTAACGTTAGCACACCTGTTTTGGGCATGCTAATTACTTATTAGTACCCCCCCACTCACTTGTATAGAATTTAACTTGGATTTGCCCAGGAGGCAAAATTGGCTAGCTATTTTACYATCATCTGCACGCTTATCATTCAAMATGTATTGAAATTACAGTCTAAAGTCAGCCTCAGACACCCACCACCATAGCTGCTTTTAGCAAGGCTAGTATTTACACACTAAAAGYAGCTACCACCAGATGTCATAATTATCTTGTAAAAATAGTCCGCAGGAAGCCTGAAGTTAATTACATTTAMATTTACTCTGCCGGTTRTCTGTAGTGTTGGTCCTTATGCAGGGGGGATTGAGAAAAACAAACAAATTAAACGGACATTCCAAACGTGGGTCTATTGTAGACTCACTTCCTCTCTGCTTACCTAGCTATATCTTAATATCTGTACGTTTTATGTGGATCTGGGGAAGAGTACCTGCTCCATGTGGGGATTCTAATATACTAAACCTCATGTCAAAATCCTACACGTGCGCCATACCTGCTGCACACGTAAAAGCAAGAACTTGTGTGGGACTTTTATTTTGACATGTCCATGAGGTAAGCAGAGAGAAACTGCATGGGTCTACAACAGACTCACGTTTGTTCCATTTAGATGTTTTTTCTCAAATTCCCACGACAGAGTACGTTGAAATTTAATTTCCCGGCGGACTAATGTTTTTTTTTGCAAGCTAACGTTAATTCCCAGCAACGCTACTAGTAACGTTAGTGTGTAAATACTAGCGTTGTTAAAATCAGATAGCTACCACCACCACCACAGATAATGGCAATGCCAGCTTGTCATTGGTTTTTACCTGCGTTAGCTAGCTACTACTATGAAGGTCAAAACTTATAATTGAGTAGCTTTTAATTAAAATAATTTAATTGAAACCATAGCAGGATGTTATCGCAATCCAGCTAGACAGTAGGTTATTTGTTACCAATAGTCCACGAGTCAGAAAGAAGCAAGAACAGAATCCAAAGGTACATCAGTTTTYAATGGGCTGGTTTTCTTGACACAGATTTAGCCTGGTCCTGAACTAAAAACATGCTGAGCTTGCTTTTTTTTGTCCAGGACTAGTTTTAGGTTCAGGCCTAATCTGTGTCTGGGAAACGGGCCCTATATGTTATCTTTAATATGAATCAAATCAAGCTCAATGAGCTACATTATTCAGAAAAAATGTATACAGTGCTTTCAGAAAGTATTCATACGCCTTGACATATTCAAAAATGTGTTGTTACAGCCTGAATTCAACATGGGTTGAATATATTTTTTCTCTCGCCCATTTACACACAATAACGTGTCTTTTAGAAATGTTTGTAAATGTATTGAAAATGAAACACAGAAATATCTAATTTACATAAATATTCACACCCCTGCGTCAATACATGTTAGAATCACGTTTGGCAGTGATTACAGCAGTAAGTCTTTCTAGGTAAACTTCTGAGCTTTGCATTCTTGGATTGTACAATATTTGCACATTATTCTTTAACAAATTCTTCAAACTCTCAAGTTGGTTGTTGATCATTGCTAGACGGCCGATATTTTTTTTTTTTTAGTCTTGCCATAGATTTCAAGACTATTTAATAAAAAAAAATGTAACTAGGCCACTCAGGAACATTCAACGTTGTCTTGGTAAGCAACTCCACTGCTGAAAGGTGAATTTGCCTCCCAGTGTCTGGTGGAAAGCAGACTGAACCAGGTTTTCCTCTAGGATTTTGCCTGTGCTTAGCTTATCAGCTTTTTTTTCCTTCTTAAACTCCCTAGTCCTTGCCAATGACAAGCATACCCATAACATGATGCAGCTACCAYCATGCTTGAAAGTATGAAGAGTGGTTCTCGTGATGTGTTGAATTTACCCCAAACATAACACTTTGTATTCAGGACATAAATGTAATTTCTTTGCCACATTTTTTCMATGTTYACTTTGGTTCCTTATTGCAAACAGAATGCAGAATTGTTTTCTTTTTTTTCTGTACAGGCTTCCATTTCACTTTGTAGTTTAAGTTAGTATTGTGGAGTAACTACAATATTGTTGATCCATCCTCAGTTTTTTCCTATCACAGCAATTAAACTCTGTTTTTAAAGTCACCATTGGTCTCATGGTGAAATCCTTGTGGTTTCCTTCCTCTCTGGCAACTGAGAGGAAAGACCTGTATTTTTGTAGTGACTGGGTGGATTGATACACCATCCAATGTGTAATTATTAACTTCACCATGCTCAAAKGGTTATTCAATGTTCAACTCCCTGGTCTTTGTGGTTGCATCAGTTTGAAATTCACAGCTCCACTGAGAGACCTTACAGAGATGAGTTAAACACTATTACACACAGTGAGTCCATGGAACTTATGTGACTTGTTAAGCAAATTTTTACTCCTGAACTTATTTATGCTTGCCATAACAAAGTGGTTGAATACTYATTGACTCTAGACATTTCAGCTTTTTATTTCTAATTAATTTGTAAAAATTCCTAATCATAATTCCACTTTGACATTATGGGTTATTGTGTGTAGGCCAGTGACACAAAATGTGGAAAAAGTCAAGGGGTGTGAATACTTTCTGAAGGCACTGTAGGGCTGGTTTTCCTGGACAAAGATTAAGTCAAATCAGCACAGTGCCCCTGTAAATGTCACAGTCTTATTAGAGGAGGCAATAATAATAACAGTAAGATCATCATACACACAATGTTTGCTTATCAAGACAATATTCATAGGCAGCACAGAGACATCCCAATTTTAATAAACTTACATTTTCATTGTTGGACATAAGACTGTAAAAACACCAGGAAAAAATGTATTTTAATTTAAGAAATCTGTTCCCAAGTATCGTATACAAATGTAAGCAAAGCTTGAAATAATTATTTTAGCCCAACACTTGTATTTGTAATTATGTTCTTGCCCCGTGACAATCCGCTCAACATAAAAATCCACCCACAGCTGAATCTAGTTAATGATGCCTGAAGTAGACTACAGTATAGCCTATTTAAAAAATAATAAATAAATAAAAAAGATTCATACCTCAGTGTCTGTGGAGCAGGTAGGCTTGCTTCATTGTTTTGCATAAAGCGTACTACAGTGCCTGTGTGTGTTGTGATTCAGATGGCTAGAAGTTTAGTGACGGTTCTGAGAACTGGAAACACCATAGGGTAACATCAGCTGATCACTGTGTACAGCACAGGTACAGCAGGTTACCTATGTCGACAGCAGGTGCAGTGAGTAGTTCGAGCTTTTGTATGGTTGTCAGGACAACCGAGATTGCATTTGGTTCACAATAGTCTCACAAACCAGATCTTAACACTGTATTAGATTATAAAGGCCAGATTCATAATATGCCTAAATTCAATAGAAAATGCAAGGGCTGTTTGCAAATCTTTAAACCGTCAGATTAAAATCATATTTAACATTTTAAAAAGTTTACACTGCACTGCGAATGACAGGAATATTTTAGACTTTTTATTTAGTCAAAGGTGCCCTCATTTGAATTCTTCAGCTTTGTCTTTTGGTCTTAGTACTACTGGGCAGTTCTAGCATTATGGATGTTACATTTGCATGCAATATCACAACTTTACTGTCTCAGAATGCATAAAATGTAACTTTTAATGTGTGTCTATAGTACCCCTYGGGGGGAGTGTACAGTGCATTCAGAAAGTATTCAGACCCCTTGACTT
Source organism: Salvelinus sp. IW2-2015 (assembly GCF_002910315.2). Taxonomy (NCBI): domain Eukaryota; kingdom Metazoa; phylum Chordata; class Actinopteri; order Salmoniformes; family Salmonidae; genus Salvelinus; species Salvelinus sp. IW2-2015. The sequence continues at coordinate 7,399,025 of NC_036869.1, forward strand.
TTTCTACATTTTGTTATGTTACAGCCTTATTTTAGGGTTGCAAAGTGTCTGAAACTTTACGGTAAATTTCCAGAATTTCTCCATGGGAAGTTAAGCCTGGGAATTTTGCTTMAATTCATCAAAAAAGTTAGCTTATAACAGTGATTTTTTTGTGTGTGGTATGCACAAGGCAATTCTAGGTCTTGTGGCATATTTTGGTTAAACTATCCCCAATTCAATGGAATTGCAACCCTATGCATGCACAGTGCATTCTTCCATTACGTGTACAGCTGATTCTCAAGATTTATCACACTAATGAGATGCAATTGAGCCCACACTACTACACTGTCTGAGCCAAGGACTACATGCTTTCTGGTAAGTTTTGATTACAATTTTKGGTGGGGTGAATATATTTTGTATAACATACATGTTTTTTTTGTTAACTAGGAAATAGTAGCYTACAGCATAGTGTTTAAATCATTTCTAACTTGTTTACGATTTCTGCTAGTTAGTTTTTGCTACCGTGTGGGTTTTAGCTTGCTTGAGCCTGCTCACTGAGTGTTAAGTCACCTGTTTAATTTTAAAACATTTATCTTACAAAAGTTGTTTAATCTAACTATTTATCTGTACATGGAATTGTATTTTTTAAACTTCTTTTCTTTTTTTTTCTAATCTTTATGGGAAAATGCCATATGATGTATGGAGACATTTCACTGCAGCTAATGTAGAAGGAATAGCTGTATAAATGTGCAAATACTTTGCCAAATCCTATGTGAAGAATGCAACAAAAGTGCAGAATCATCTGGCCAAGTGCATAAAGTTCCCTCAGTGCTCACAACAAGCAACCTCTACTTCTATTCGAGGTGAAAATAATGATTCAGACACCTTATCGATAGCAAAAGCTCATGGTCCTCCTGGAATCAGAAGTTTTTTGATTCAATGGAGGAATGTAGTCAGAGAAATGCTGATTAATGTCTTGCTCAAGTTGTATATGCAACTGGTTCACCTCTGATGCTCACAGGCAATGTGTATTGGAAGAGTTTTCTGAATGTTCTTCRMCCAGCATACACCCCTCCAACCAGACATGYTTTATCTACTCATTTGCTGGATGTTCAAGTGAAGGCCAAGCAAATCATAGAGAAAGCAGACTGTATTGCAATCATCTCTGATGGGTGGTCGAATGTTCGTGKGCAAGGAACAATTAACTAAATCTCCACCCCTCAAACAGTATTCTACAAGGGCACAGACACAAGGGACAACAGACACACCGGTCTCTACATTGCAGATGAGCTGAAGGCAGTCATCAATGACCTTAGACCATAGAAGGTATTTGCACTGGTGACAGACAATGCTGCGAACATGAAGGCTGCTTGGTCTGAAGTGGAGGAGACCTACCCTCACGTCACACCCATTGGCTGTGSTTCTCATGCATTGAATCTGCTCCTCAAGGACATCATGGCACTGAAAACAATAGAAACACTACAAGAGAGACAAGGAAAAGGTTAGATATGTGAAGGGTCATCAAGTTATAGCAGSWATCTATCTCACCAAGCAAAGTGAGAAGAATAAGAGCATCACATTGGAGCTGCCCAGCAACACCCGTTGGGTTGGTGTTGTCGTCGTGTTTGACAGTCTCCTGGAGGGGAAGGAGTCTCTAAGAAATGGCCATATCAGAGTCTGCCGATATGGACAGCCCCATCAAGAGGATCCTCCTGGATGATGTATTTTGGGGGAGAGTGGTAAGCAGCCTGAAACTCCTGAAACCTATAGCAGTAGCACGGATTGAGGGAGACAATGCCATCGCTGTCTGATGTTCAGACTCTGCTTGCAGATGTAAAAGAAGAAATCCGTTACTGCCCTGCCCACTTCACTGTTGCTCCAAGCAGAGGAAACTGCAGTTCTGAAATGCATCAAAAAGCATGAAGGCTTTCTGCCTGAAGCCCATACAGCTGCAACGTACATGTTGGACCCCAAGTCATGCTGGCACAGTGGCATCCAGTCTGGTTCAGAGATAACAAGGCCAATGGTGTCATCACTACCGTGTCTCGCCACCTTGGCCTGGATGAGTCCAAGGTTCTCGGCAGTCTTGTGAGGTTACACTTCCAAGCAAGGGCTTTGGGATGGAGATGCAATATGCCACCTGGTGGAAGGGACTTTGTGGATCAGAGGCTCTTTCCCCTGTGCCTCCATCATCCTCAATCCCACCGACATCAGCCGCCTCAGAACGCAACTGGTCCTTGTTTGGGAACACACCACCAAAGCAACACAACAGGCTGACCAATACAAGGGTTGAAAAACTGGTGGCCATCCAGGGAAATTTGAGGCTTTTTGAGCCTGACAATGAGCCATCCTCAAAAGGTTGGAAAGTGACAGTGAAGATGAGGCCTCAGTCTGATGTTCAGAGTTGGACATTGAGGAGGTCTAAGGAGAAGACATGGAAGCCTGAGAGGAAGACAACCAAAGCTTAGTTTCTAGACTATTAGTTTTACAGATGTATGTTGAAAACGGTTTTGGGAGATGCGATGAATCATTGGGGATTGTTCAATATTCACTTTTTGTTGTTCAGTGAAATCATCCCAATGTGAAGAGTTCAACTCCTGTAAGGTTTCAATTTGTAACTACCGTAATTCCGGACTATAAGCCGCTACTTTTTCCCACGCTTTGAACCTCGCGGCTTATACAATGACGCGGCTAATTTATGGATTTTTCCCGCTTTCACAAATCATGCCGCCAAAAAACTGAAGCACCGTCACATAATGTGACGTAAATCGATGCACGCTCAAACTTCCCATCATTTCTGATTACGTAGTCATTTTGTTACCCTCCATGGCAAAGACACGGAGAAATGCATATGATGCAGCTTTCAAGTTGAAGGCGATCGATCTGGCTGTTGGAAAAGGAAATAGAGGCGCTGCACGGAGCTTGGCCTTAATAGAGTCGATGATAAGACGTTGGACACAGCAGCGTGAGGAACTGACTCGGTGCAGAAAGACAACAAAAGCTTTCAGAGGGAAGAAAAGCAGATGCCGCGAACTAGAAATTGAGCTTGAAGACTGGTTGTCAAACCACACAGAGAGCAGACGGCCGAGGTTTTTCAACTGTGCAGATCCGACTGAAAGCCAAAACAATCGCCACCGCAATGAAGTTTGAGGATTTTAAGAGGTGGACCATCGTGGTGTCTAAGATTTATGAGACGTAAAGGCCTGTCCATCAGGGTACGGACGAGTCTGTGTCAGCAGCTCCCTCCCGACTACGAGGAAAAAGTTTCAACTTCCGGCAAATTCACTGATGCAAAGATACGTGGAGCATTCCATCGGCCCGCACGACATCATAAATATGGATGAGTTCCTCTGACGTTTGACCTGCCTCTCACTCGGACTGTCAACAGGAAAGGCAATTCATCCATCACAGCTGAAAACAACTGGGCATGGAAAAAATGCACTTCACCTGTGTTCTGAGCTGCACGGCATCGGGAGAAAAGCTTCCACCGATTTGATTTTCAAACGCATGGCGATGCCAAAAGAAAATTCCCGAGAGGAATTGTTGTGAAGTCAACAAGAAAGGATGGATGACGAAAAGCCTAATGCATGAATGGCATACGGAGTGTTACGGCAAGCGACCGGGAGGATTCTTTCACAAGAACAAGGCATTGCTCGTGTTGGACAGCATGAGGGCCCACACAACAGATTCTGTGAAAGAAGCCATCGAGGACAAACTCAATTCCAGCTGTGATTCCTGGGGCACAACAAAGTATTTGCAGCCACTCGACATCAGTGTAAATCGTGCATTTAAGGTGGCGCTCCGTGTTCAGTGGGAGGCTTGGATGACAAGTGGGGAGAAATCTTCATCTAAAACGGGCCGCATGCGAAGAGCAACTTATGGTCAAGTCTGCCAGTGGGTCCTGACAGCGTGGAGCATTGTCAAAAAATCCATTATCATCAACGGGTTTCGAAAGGCTGGACTGCTGCGTGTTGAAGAGGGCAGCATGAGCTCAGCGGGGAATTTGCCTCCGGATGAAAGTGACGAGAGCGACAATGAAAACGATCCAACATCGGATGAAGCAATTCTGAGGCTATTCAACTCCAACACCGAAGGAGATGACTTCAGTGGTTTCAGTGCACAGGAGGAGGAAGATAGTGACCAATGACTTTCTTGGTAGGCTACTGTTTACTGCTATTTTTTTATATTTTTGTTACAAGCCGTGTTTCGTTAAAGCCTATTTATTTTTGTTACAAGCCGTGTTTCGTTTAAAAGCCTATTTATTTTTGTTACAAGCCGTGTTTCGTTTAAAGGCTGTGTAAAGTTCATTTGTTTCAATGTACCGGTAGGCACCTGCGGCTTATAGACATGTGCGGCTTATTTATGTACAAAATACATCTTTCTTTTTTWAAATTCAGTGGGTGSGGCTTATATTCAGGTGCACTTAATAGTCCAGAAATTACGGTAAATAGATTTTTTTAGAAGGATTTAATCATTTGCAGGGTTTAATCATTTGCAATTGTCTACTTAGGTTTATGTTTCTGTCTCCATATGGTAAATATTTAAAAAAGCATTTACATTTAAATAGTATTAATATTAATTTGCATATATTCCCATTAATTCCCACGGAAAGTTTCCACCTCTGAATATTCCCCAAAACGTGCAATCCTAGCCTTATTAAATTGCTTTTTCACCCCCTCAATTTACACACACTACCCCTTAAGGACAAAGCAAAAACACGTTTTTAGAAATGTTTCCAATTGTTGCAATTTTTTACCCCCATTTTCTCCCCAATTTCGATCTTCTCATCGCTGCAACTCCCGAACGGGCTCAGGAGGCAAATGTCGAGTCATGCGTCCTCCGAAACATGACCTGCCAAACCGAGCTTAACACCTGCCTGCTTAACCCGGAATCTAGCCGCACCAATGTGTCGGAGAAAACAGTTCAACTGATGACTGAGGTGCGCCCGGCCCGCCACAAAGTGTTGCTAGAGCGCGATGAGCCARGTCCCCCCGGCCAAACCCTCCCCTAATCTGGACGACACTGGGCCAATTGGGCGCCGCCCTATGGGACTCCCAATCACGGCCGGTTGTGATACAGCCTGGGATTGAACCCGGGTCTGTAGTGACGCCTCTAGCATGCAATAGAGGCGTCACTGCAATATCACAACTTAGATCACTGCGCCACTCGGGAGAAGGGACAATCATGTCTCGCTCCATCCACCAACGCCCGTTGCTCCACAGACTGTCCAGGAGTTGGCGGATGCTTTAGCCAGGTCTGGGAGGAGATCCCTCAGGAGACCATCCGCCACCTCATCAGGAGCATGCCCAGGCGTGTAGGGAGGTCATACAGGCACGTGGAGGCCACACACACTACTGAGCCTCATTTTTAAGATTGTTTACAGACA
>NC_036869.1:7407508-7432816 GCF_002910315.2 Salvelinus sp. IW2-2015
CGAGAAGTGTTTTCAAGCCGTTATCTAAAATTGAGAAGACAAGTTTCCGTCAGTGTAACTGTTGTGTGTGCTGTATGTTATTGAATATATTATATATATATACTGCTAAAAAAAATGAAGGGAACACTTAAACAACACAATGTAACTCCAAGTCAATCACACTTCTGTGAAATCAACTGTCCACTTAGGAAGCAACACTGATTGACAATAAATTTCACATGCTGTTGTGTGCAAATGAATAGACAAAAGGTGGAAATATATAGGCAATTAGCAAGACACCCCCAATAAAGGAGTGGTTCTGCAGGTGGTGACCACAGACCAACTTCCCATTGTCTATGCTTCCTGCTGATGTTTTGGTCACTTTGAATGCTGGTTGCTTTCACTCTAGTGTAGCATGAGACGGATCTAACAACCCACACAAGTGGCTCAGGTTAGTGCAGCTCATCAGGATGGCACATCAATGCGAGCTGTGGCAAAAATTTGCTTTGTTTGCTGTCGCGTAGTGTCCAGAGCGTGGAAGCGCTACCAGAGACAGGCCAGTACATCACAGAGACGTGGAAGGACCGTAGGAGGGCAACAACCCAGCAGCAGGACCGCTACCTCCCTTTGTCCAGAGGAGCACTCCAGACCCTGCAACTACTGCCAGCACTGCCACAGAAATGTGCAGTGTCTGCTCAAACGGTCAGAAACAGACTCCATGAGGGTGGTATGAGGGCCCGACGTCCACAGGTGTGGGGTTGTGCTTACAGCCCAACACCGTGCAGGACGTTTGGCATTCCAAGAAACAGCAACAAGATGGCCAAATGTCTGCCCTGCCACTTGCGCCCTGCTTGCGTCACTCACAATGGATATAGCCTCTATGGTTCCACCACATAAGAGCACCCAAGTGGAACACTGGCAGATACAACCAGTGGAGAATCGAGTGAACTACTGCACATCTAACAATCGCTCCAGCATGACTTACATCAAAGTTGGATCAGCCTGTAGTGTGGTTTTCCACTTTAATTTTGAGTGTGACTCCAAATCCAGACCTCCATGGGTTGATAAATTTGATTTCCATTGATAATTTTTGTGTGATTTTGTTGTCAGCACATTCAACTATGTAAAGAAAAAAGTATTTAATAAGAATATTTCATTCAGATCTAGGATGTGTTATTTTAGTGTTCCCTTTATTTTTTTGAGCAGTGTGTGTGTGTATATATATATAAAGAAATGTTACATTTACCTTTGGCAGCGATTACAGCCTTGACTATTCTTGGGTATGATGCTACAGCTTGGCACACCTGTATTTGGAGTTTTCCCCATTCTTCTCTGCAGATTATCTCAAGCTCTGTCAGGTTGGATGGGGAACTTCGCTACACAACTATTTTCAGGTCTCTCCAAAGATGTTCAAGTCTGGGCTCTGGCTGGGCCACTCAAGGACACTGACACTTTTCCCGATGCCACTCCTGCGTTGTCTTGGCTGTGTGCCAAGGGTTGTTGTCCTGTTGGAAGGTGAACCTTCGCCCCAGTCCGAGGTCCTGAACGTAGGGATGGTGCCAGGTTTCCTCCAGRCGTGAAGCTTGGAATTCAGGTCAAAGAGTTCAGTCTTGGTTTCATCAGACCAGAGAATCTTGTTTCTCATGGTCTGAGAGTCTTTAGGGGCCTTTTGGCAAACACCAAGTGGGGTGTTATGTGGCTTCTGTCTGGCCACTCTACCATAAAGGCCTGATTGGTGGAGTGCTACCGAGATGGTTTTCCTTCTTTCGCCGTTTTGAATCCAAAATGGGTGACCTACGTGATTCGTGTAGATCCGATGAGATACGTTTGGGGGTGGGGGGGCTTTGGATGACTACTGGCTGTTAGCGAACGAGTGATGCGCGTTTGGAGATTTTCAGCAAAACACCGTTCCTCAAAGTTGTAACGCGTTAGTTGCTTACTGGACCCTGGCAATCTGTGTGAAATGTTAACTAGCTATCAAACTAACCACTATCTGTTAACTAATGTTATCCCTCTACAGTATGTGGTTAATTTTCAGAATGAGAGAATTAGTTGAAAATGAGGCGTTGCTTGTTAAACAAGTGGATTCAGGGATCAAGTGTAGCTGGAGCTGGGCCTGGCTTATGCTGGATGCTACTATAGAGGTGAAAGGAACACCACACACTTTCTCACTTTTGCTGGCACATTGTAGAACAGATGTCCACAGGCAGAAAGTGTCACCTTTTTGGGCCCTCACCAGTTTGCATCCCTGATGCAAGGCACGACAATCTAAATAGGGTTTTTCTTCTCGTTTTGATATATCCAAATTAACCTTAACCAATTGAAGGTAAACACCAGGGTTTCYCAACTGGCGGGCTGAATTTGGCTGTGGTTTTATTTCGAACCCAAAATTTTCGGAGCAATTTTTTAAATGTATAAATACATTTAATTGTTGGACATAAGACTGTAAAAACATACGTTCAATACAGTGGAGTGTCCACTTACACCCTTAGCTCTCGCCCCTTCCTTTCCACAAATATGCACTTCAGTACTCTTCCATCACCCAGGATTTCTCTGCATATCACATAACTTCTTATCAGTCAGGAGAGGCCTTGAGTTATAGGGAGTACACATTACTGCAGGCCGCTAAATAATTACTTCTCATACACAAAGAGCTTGAATTTATCATTGAAATTCATCTCTAAGGATATATAAAAACAATTATTCATWCTAAGAATGCTATAAAACAGTAAAGATATAAAACTGATTTATAATCTAACACAAATATTTWGATTTTTTTTGTATTATCATTTGTCTAATACTGTTTCCATACAAAATATGCAAATGATACATGTACTAATCCACTTTTCAGGACACTGGATGAAGTYAGTATGTTTTAGGTCACTTTAATTAGAAAAATACACTCCCAGGACTATTTTAAAAGATCGTTGATAGAAAGATAAGTGTTTATCTGAAATAAAGAACAGTACTGCTACATATGAGAAATACATTTTAGTGTKCATTTTCTAAGAGAATCTTGGCTAAAACACATTTCCAATATCAACAATTTCTTCAGTAAAAGTCTGAAAAATAAATCTCAGAACAAGCGCACACAATGTGGTGAATGCACAAGCTTCTGAAGCTATGAGCCATCAATATCAACACTTAGATGTTATGGATATCAATGCTGAAAATGGATGGGCCTACTGACAATGAAAAAAGAAACCAATTGTAGAATATATGAAACCTTGACAAAGGTTAGCTTTACAAAGTAAGTTGCAAATTGATCTGACGTAAGCTGCATGGTGTACAAAAATGGTTCCTAAAAATATGCAGTGGTCCGTTTTACTAGGAATAGTTGCATAAGTGTTTTTGGGACACGTGCCTCGATTATGCCTATAATTCAGGTGGCTGGCATCCTGTTCATGTGCACGGTTTTCTTTAACAAGTGTCTGATAAATTAGGTCAGATGGGAAATTCTAAAAGACTATTTTCTCCCTTCTCTTCCCGCAAATGCCAGTTAGATCAGGGCTCTATGGCTAGGGCACACAGAGAGGAGGCTAAAGGGGGCGGCCTGTGGCTGAAAATGAGGTTAGATCTTATCCAGTGGACCACCTATTGATACGACAGCTTGCACCTGAACACCTAATGCCGCTCATATAATCCGCAGAGAATACATTTCCTCAAATGTAGGCTAGGTCATGTAAGGAGGCACGCTCCCCTTAATCCAACTGTAAACACCGGAGTGGTGGGGCCACGGTGCACGTGCCGCTCCCCTGCAGTAGATTAGGCCGACCGTGCATCACTTTTTCCCCAGTAGGCGACATCACGCCTCACTGTTGATCAACTCCTACGATAGTAGGGTGGGCGGGGGGCACCTGGAGATGCGTCAGGGGGGAGGGGATCATAGCTGGCTACTTAAACCAGTGGTCCTGTCCACTCACCCTGGGCATACCGTGTTTGTGTGAAGCAGGGTCCGGACAGCCTCCCCAGACGAAGAGAGTGAAGATATGTCAGGAGGACGTGGCTCAGCAGACATGGATGACTTGCAGGACCTGCCTGAACTGCCGGTGAGTTGAGACTCAAGACATTCACCTTAAAGGAATGGCTCACCGATTTTGAATGTTACATTTGTTTATTTTGCATCTCTGCGGGATTTTCTATTGATTCCCTGGGTCATTTCATGTTTTTTCATGGGTATCTGAGTTATTGCCGTTCAAAGCAGGCAGAAATCCTGCCGGTATGACGTAGCACCGTGATAAAATCTCTCTCACTACACTGAAAGATAATAGGAATATTACTTTTAGATCACGAAAACATCTATCGTACATGTCCGATTTCAATACAGGCCRATGTCATAACTCGGGAGGATATCTCCTCTCGAATAAGCCATTGATCATATTTTACTATATTCCTACCTCAAGAAAGGTGTAATTTTTAAAGGAGGGTCTAGCACATTTTTCCAACTAGTCTACCTCTTTAGTCCAGTGCGCATTGCATGGTGCCGTTGCCAGAGATATTATAGAAAGGAGATAGGAATCAAATGAATGAAGGAATATGTCGAAACGTGSCTATTTTCCTCGAAAGTACSTAATGTCACGATTCCAAATCTATAYGATACTACAGATAGCAAGTTAATTATCTCACATCTCGGAAAAGATTTGTAATATACTTCTTGTTGACAGAATTGGTGGCAATGTTGGGTTTTTGCGTGGATTTTCCTTTAACATCACTTCACAACTTCCCAGACACTAAAGTTGACACTACCTGATTGACTGTCGTAATTTGTTTCTAGGTGTTTTAAGACTTAAAGAACTGTTAACATGTCATTCATGTGTGTGTTTTACTTTCACAGATCAAGAAGGCAAGGCATGAGCACAACGTTGGACTGGATAAAGAGCCACGGTCAGTTTGTTTATTTCTAACATGCTTTTTAACATGGCCCATTTTGTCTCTAGAAAGTCACTTCGGATGATTGAGATCTATGTTCTGATAATAGATGACTGAAAGAGCAGACATTTGAGAGGGTTTGTCAGCTTTTTCAGCATTCTCACATACACTAGAAGATAATTTTGTGATTGTTTCCTGTTGTGGGTTGTACAGTGGTGTTTGTTCTTATTAACGGCCTTTCAAAGATTCTATATGGTGGCTAGACTGATAAATGTATTACTGAATAGTTTGATGGTTCAGTTTTACTTGACTCTCATTAGCTCAGATAGTGCTGTCGGTGGGTAGTAAATAGGCTTGTGATATTTGGTAAATGAATGTTTTTTTTTAGGGGATTGGGTGGTGATGACCAGAGCCCCCCTACTCTCTTGGGCTCAGGAGATCAGGATGACTCCTTCTCCTCCTTGTCTAATGCCCAGCTTGATGGAGGTGAGTTGAATAAAAGAAAGCCTAAGAAATAAATGGCTCTAAAAAAAATGCTCATCCATCTATTGCAGGGCCTAAAATGTACTTTTTTATCCACCAGCCCCTGTGGCAGGTAGATTACGAAGTCTACCAGCAACTCACAAAATGGATGACCGTGCTTTGCTAAATTTCATTTCATTTTTGGTTCATTTAACTTTTTGTGACCTGAGTCTTTTAACCAAAATATCAGAGACAAAATGTTCAGCTGCCCCTATAAGAGTCCTGAGTGCGAGTGACTTGGGATCTGACTAGGGCGTCTCTTCGCTATTGGTTGAAGCAGCAGACTCAAACTAACGTTGAAAAACAACCGATCTTGTGAAAAACTGTAAATAGCCAAGAAACACGAGGACAAAGTCTCACTTTGAAGACTTTAGAGTAAATTAGACCAACTTTTATTGCTGTGCGCAGTGCCTCAAAATGAATCTATCAGCACTGCACTTCACTGGCAGGCAGTGGTGTTGCGTGAGGTGGGATATAGGATTCCTATTTCTTTGTGYGATTAGCTATGAAACAAAACAGCTGACATACTTTGAAAACAGCTACTGCAGAATTGTTCTAACTCGCACRTGCTCATTAGAGGTCGACCGCTTATGATTTTTCAACGCCGATACCGATTTATTGGCAGACCAAAAAAAGCAGATGCCAATTTTTATATATATATATATTTGTAATAATGACAATTACAACAATACTGAATGAACAATGAACAGTTTTATTTGAACTTAATATAATACATAAAGAATATCAATTTAGTCTCAAATAAATATTGAAATGTGTTCAATTTGGTTTAAATAATGCAGAAACACAGTGTTGGAGAAGAAAGTAAAAGTGCAATATGTTCCATATAAAAAGCTAACGTTCTGAGCAAGGAACTTAAACATGAGAACATATGAAAGCTGGTGGTTCCTTTTAACATGAGTGTTCAATATTCACAGTTAAGAAGTTTTAGGTTGTAATTATTATAGGACTATTTCTCTCTATACCATTTGTATTTCATATACCTTTGACTATTGGATGTCCTTATAGGTACTTGAGTATKGCCAGCCTAATCCCGGGAGGTGATGGGCTTGAAGTCATAAACAGCCCTGTGCCTCAATCATTTCTAAGAGCTGCTGGCAAACACAGTAAAGTGCTGTTTGAATGAATGCTTACGAGCCTGCTGCTGCTTACCACCGCTCAGTCAGACTGCTCTGTCAAATATCAAATCATAGACTTAATTATAATATAATAAACACACAGAAATACGTGCCTTAGGTCGTTAATATGGTCAAATCCAGAAACTATAATTTCGAAAATAAAAAGTTTATTCTTTCAGTGAAATACGTAACCGTTCCGTATTTTATCGAACGGGTGGCAACCCTAAGTCTAGATATTGCTGTTACATTGCACAACCTTCAAGTTATGTCATAATTATGTAAAATTCTGGCAAATTAATTACGGTCTTTGTTAGGAAGAAATTGTCTTCACACAGTTCGCAACTAGCCAGGCGGCCCAATCTGCTGCATATACCCTGACTCTGCTTGCACTGAACGCAAGAGAAGTGACACAATTTCCCTAGTTAATATTGCCTGGTAACATGAATTTATTTTAATTACATATGCAGGTTTAACAAAATATACTTGTGTATTGATTTTAAGAAAGGCATTGATGTTTATGGTTAGGTACATTTGTGCAACGATTGTGCTTTTTTCGCAAATCCGCTTTTGTTAAATCATCACCCGTTGAGCGAAGTTGAAGTAGGCTGTGATTCGATGATAAATTAACAGGCACCGTATTGATTATATGCAACGCAGAACAAGCTAGTTAACCTAGTAATATCCTCAACCATGTGTAGTTAACTAGTGATTATGTGAAGATTGATCGTTTTTTATAAGCTCAGTTTAATGCTAGCTAGCAACTTACCTTGGCTTCTTGCAGCCACAAGGTCCTTTTGATGCTGCACACGCGTAACAGGTAGTCAGCCTGCCACGCAGTCTCCTCGTAGATTGCAATGTAATCGGCCAAAAAGGCCGATTACCGATTTGTTATGAACTTGAAATCTGCCCGATCTAAATCGGTCGACCTCTAAGTGCTCATACTTGACTTTTGAATATTTTCACATTTGCGAATGTACTGCTCTCACTGTAGAGCCCTGCAAATTGACCACCCGCCAAAGTAGCTGGTGAAATAGACATTCTTACCCGCAAATACCTAAATCTACCCACATTTGGTAGGTGTTCATTTTATGCCCTGATCTATTGTGTGTGAGCATATAAGGAATAGATGAAACTTGTAGATGGCGTTAGTGAACATAAGTGGTAGTTCACTCATTGGTGTAGATGGTTGACTGTTGTCTTTTTGATTTCAGGGAGCAGGGACCAGTCTGGTTCAGACAGAGGAGGAGCAGGGCCTCAGGCTTGTGAGGAGTCCATGAACCCCTACACACACACTGGTATGAGCACAACATCCTACACAGGGTTTCCCAAACTCTGTCCTGGGGACCCCAAGGGGTGCACCTTTTGGGTTTTGCCCTAGCACTACACAGCTGGTTTCAAATCCTCAAGCTTTGATTATTTGAATCAGCTGTGTAGTGCTATGGCAAAACCCAAAATGTGCACCCTTTGGGGTCCCCAGGACAGAGTTTGGAAAACGCTGCCCTGCACACGCCGGTACGAGCACAACACTCCTTGGGTCTACACAAGCTTTTAATTTGTCATAGTGAGACCATGTTTTGTAAAATGTGTTTAAGCTGAGGTTTGGCTACCATTGTTCATGTTTTTCCAGCAGTGACCTGCAAAGAGCTCACCATGACAACAGCCTCTGAATATAATTCCCACATCTACCATGGAAGCAGGTGAGTATCGTCTGCTGTCATAGGTTATTCTGTGTTTTCTGGTCCTGGAGAGCCAAAGGGGTGCATTTTTTAAATTTTATTCCTAACACAACAGATTTATCTGTTGTCTAAGGCTTGATGAGGAGTTGATTTGTTAAGTCAAGTGTGTTAGGGATAGGACAAAAATTTGTACATCTTTGGGTTCCCAGGACCAGGATTGGGAAACACTGGGTTACTTGTATGTTGGGACTTGCATGACAGTTCAATTCAAACTTTATTGTTCCCGCAGGGAAATGCTTTGTGCAGCCAGAAGTAATCAGTGTGTGATGACTTCTAGTTCTACTGTATAAATGTTAATGTAAGAATCTGTCTGTGGAAACTCTAGACATTAAAAAGTTCTGGTCAGGACCTATATTTATCAAGTGTCTCAAAGTAGAAGTGCTGATCTAGGATCCGGTCCGCCCTGTCCATAATAATCTGAACTATTATGATCTAAAATGTCAAACTGATCCTAGATCAGCACTATTTATCTGAGACACTTGATAAATGGGGGCCCAGGGACCATATTCACAATGCGTCTCAGGGTATGAGATCTGCTCAAGGATCAGTTTGGCCTTTTAAATCATCATGCATCAGATTACATGGACAAGGGCGGACCTGATCCTAGATCAGCACTTCTACGCTGAGACAATTGATCAATGCGGGCCCAGCTCTCCACTGCATGTTATTGGGAAGATAGTTTTCCTCCAGTAGTTCTCACAGTCCCCGTCTATCCCACAGCCCAGCTGTCACATCGTACAGCAGCCAGGTGGCCTTCCCTCCTCTGACCCAGTCCACTGTGTACACCGCCTTCCCCCAGGCAGGACAGACCTACGGCCTCCCACCATTCGGTCAGTCCTTTCTCGCTCTCTCACACACACACAAACACTATTCACCTCCCTTGTCTTCTCTTAACATTACCTGCACAATAACCCAACACTACGCTTCTGTTCGTTCATTATTACGCTTGTTACGCTACGTCAAGCTTTTGCACTGATTCAAATGCCCTAAAATTTCCAATAAGTTTCACTCCTTTGACTGAAAGGTCTTTCTTTAACTCTTTTCCTTCTCTACATCTTTTTTAAATTTCCTTTTACAACTCCCTCTCCTACCTTTTGCTCCCTCTCTCCCCCTCTCTCTCTCTCTCTATCCATCCCTCCCTCAGGTGCTATGTGGCCAGGCGTTAAGACAGAGACAGGGCTGCCTGATGCAGTGCCTTCTGTTGGCCAGCCTGGGTTTCTCAGCTTCAGCTCTGCATATACCTCAACCCAGCCAGGCCAGGTGCACTATTCATACCCCAGCCAAGGCAAGCCATCGCCATCTATCAATCTCACCACCCTGACTCACATCATATAACCTAACGTAGCAGATGTAGACAGACGCCTGAGAGGATTCCCTACTTCTGTTATTGAGCGCAAATGGAAGTTAGGTTGAAAATACTGTGTTCCTGAAAACCGGAAACATCCGCTTTCTGTCTACGCCAATAAGGGTGCACTTCATATAATAATATTTCCAACCAATGTTTGATTCACACTACAGGACCAAACTGAGCCAAGCTGTGCTGGGCTGGCCTGGCCTGGTTACGCATCCACAATAGTTGCTCTAACTGTTCTGGAAAAGGCAATGTGGAAGGAAAATATCCAACCCAGCACATTACGGTTCTGAACAGTCCCATAGTGCAAGTCAGGCACAAGCTTACTGGACAAGGAAATCGGTGCTATGATTTATGCAGATGTGTTTTTGCACTTTTCACTACTACAGTTACTGCGCTCACTGGTGTGAATGATCTATTCATTGAAATGGATTGAGATGAAGTATTAATTCTTGTCTGCGTTTTTCCAATGTTTGAGGTGTCTGTTTTCTCTCTGCCAGGCTCCAGTTTCACTACATCCAGTGTGTACACTAACATCCCCTCAGCTACCACGGCTACACCTACAGTGACTCACCAGGTAAGGATTGGCTAGCTTTGACCAGGGAAATTAGGGCCTCAAAAGCAAAAACATTTATCTGAAGGTCTCTGTTAGGGCTGTCGGGGTCATGAAATTTTGGCAGCTGGTTATTGTCATGCAAAAGTCTGCTGGTCTCACAGTAATTTACCATTAATTAACATAAACATGTTTAGCATCTCAAGGCTCCACTCATACAAGCAGCATACAAGCCACTGATATGTGCCTTTTTGGAACATCTACATTTAAAGTCTAATAAATCAATTTAATATACACCATCACAATACATTCATTATTTATTTTAGGTGGTCTAAAGAAAAAATCTTCCTGTTTTTGTTTTATTTTCAGAACAGAATGAGTTGGCTTTACTGTATGTTATCTGACTATACACTATGCCATAGGCTGTAGGCTTGTTCATTTAGCTGACCAGATATGCTTATAAATCCAGTGCCACTATTATATATTCAAAACAAAAAAATGTATTTCGCCTTTATTTAACTAGGCAAGTCAGTTGAGAACAAATTCTTATTTACAATGACGGCCTAGGAACAGTGGGTTAACTGCCTTGTTCAGGGGCAGAACGACAGATTTTTACCTTGTCAGCTCGGGGATTCGATCTAGCAACCTTTCGGTTACTAGTCCAACGCTCTAACCACTAGGCTACCTTTATTGTATGAATCATCTAATTGAACTTAGCTAAATAAAATAACTTTTGTCATAAATGATACAAACATTAGAAGGCCTTAGAAATCCAAAGATATTTGAGCTGCATGATGCGACTATAGGCTATTGATCATTTTGAGAAAGTTACAAAAAAAGTTTGCTCTCTGTTCCTTGCCTCAGGTTGCACGTACTGTTCTCTCAAGTGATCATATTTTCACTCATCAGACTATTCTCAATTTAATCTTGTCTTTACCAATATGTAAAATATATTTAGAATGGCCCATTATCAAATGGGCAGGAACAGGGTCAATACAAAAAAATACATGTCATCCTTATGCACTGGAATAGCGAATGGAGGCCACTTTTCCCGACGGTAAGTTTTTTTTTTCTTCACTCATGTTGGTTAGGCTGCTCCGGTAATTTCGCTGCGCCACAGGTGATATTCCGCGCAAACTCTGTATGCCATGGGCTCTCCAACCCTGTTCCAGCAGCTACCCAGTGCTTAATTTGAGAAACCAAGTGAAGTCTGTTGGGGAACATCGATAGTAACATGTTTTCACAAAACATTTTTCATGAAACTGTTGACAGCCCCTCTCTGTGCGCTGGAGAAAGGAATGAAGTAGATGGAAACTCAGAGTGGTGAGATATTCTGTAGCTAAAGGTAATCTGTCAATCTGTTCATTATTAAAATAAAAATCCCTATTACTAAACTATTCAAAATCTTAAACAAATTCACTAAGTGTAGGCTAAATCAGAATTTGTTTAATGTAGGCTAGACCATATACCAAAGATATCTTGAATCAGTATTTTTTTTAAATGTTTTTCTGCCATGTGTATTATTTGTTGGTTATGTATTGTATAACGGCCCAATAATTTTTTGGTGGGGGCTTGGGCTTATATAGGCCTATGCTTATTAATAAGCTCTAATATGCATATGGGTATTTTTGAATGAATCGTCTCCTTAGAAAGCGCTGTCCATTTTTTTTGTTTTTTGTTGTTAGGCTTTGAAACAACATCCAGAATGGCCATGTGTTCTACTCTGTTTCAACCTATTGTTGAACTTCTTTCTTCGAATTTATCAATCACAATGAGGTGGGATTTTGATGTGATTTTTCCTTTGCATTGTCAGTGGTTAGAGGGACAATAGAGCCCTGATTAGCAGACCATTAGGACCTGATGATCGTTAGCCAGTTGGATAGGCTACTACTAAGGCATGTCTAGAGTGCATAAAAGGAGATTACCGTGACTCAACTTTCATGTAGAATTTTACTGCGGTCATGACTGCCGGTGTGGTGCTAATATGGTCACTGCAACTGCCCTCGTCTCTGTAGCAAAACGTCACTGGAGCATATGTAAAGTTACAACCTACGGCAAGACCAAAATCTCTACACAGAGCCTTCAGTGCAGTGCAGGGTCAAGGCACAATGCATTTACGGAGTATGTCTGATGGAGTATGGCTGCCTCACAACTGCCATACTTTTGACCAGAGCCCTGTGGGACACGGCCTGTAAATCCATCCTTGATTGTTTCATGTCCCTTCTCTGTATGTGTCTCTCATGCTGCAGGAGTTCAGCAGCTATAACTCTCTGGGCCAGGCCCAGTTCCCTCAGTACTACGCCCCGCCTCCTAGCTACTTGCTCGCCGGCCAGCCCAATAGCGAAGGGAATGGATCCAGTGTGGGTGTGGCTGGCTATCCAGCCATCAAGACGGAGGGCAGTGCCTCCGCTGGACTGCCCAGCACTACAGGTACTTCAGCCTTACTTCATAACAATAGCTAGTACCGTCTTACCTAGGGTTACAAAGCTACCGGTAGTTTACAAAAGTTAACGTTATTTTGGTAATTAACAGAATCAATAGCAATCTATGGTAACTTTGGTAATTTATACTTGAATAACTTTTAACAAATGTATTCTTATATAGTATTCATTGTTTATCAGTGTCCATGAGTTTTTCTAGTAGATAGGATATTTTCTCTTGAATCATATTGGCCTAATTAATAAAAAAAAAACATCTAATCAACAATTTCATAATTTTCAATTAACTCTGCAACTCTTCCATTGATTGACGTATTTCACTACTGCCACCAGTTTGACACCAAAACATTGACGACTAATACATAAGATAAATGGGTGGGGAAAAATATAAAGGATATTAAACACCAATGGTTTATATTTAGGATAATGTTTTACAGCTTTGTCATTATATTTTGTTAAAATCATCTTGTTTAATTAAAATGGTTTACATGTGATGAGGCCACATAGAGGGCCAGAGATCATTAGATACCTGTAAAAACCTGAAGTACGCAAAAGGGCCATTCGATTTCTTGTGATAGATTACATAAAATCCTTGAAAGATGCCAACATTCTGGTAGTTTACTGGTAAATCTTGAAAGTTTCCAGTAATATACCCTCCCTTTGCAACCTTAGTCTTACCTTATGACCATGCAGGTATCTATAGGTACTTTTGATAACTCCCGTTATCGGTGTCACACTGCCTTACCGGATGAATGTCAGTTCCATGTTTAGAATATAGCTGGATGGATAACACTGGGATCCAGTAGTTAATGTGTTATCAACATTGCTTTGATTACGGGCTTGTTAGGCCATTTAGGCTGAGGTGTTCAACATTCAGAAACATAGGAGATTGTGTCAGTGCTCAACTGAATTGTCAACTATCAATCCACAACCTGTCTGCCCTCTCCCTCAGACGCGTCTCCACGTGAGAACCTCCCGACCGGAGTGGCCCTCCCGGCAGGTGTGGCTCTCCCCACAGGGGCCCGGGACCAGGATGAGGCAGGGAGGAGGAACCCTGCTGGCAAGGCCAAGGGGAAGGCCAAGAAATCAGACAGCAACCAGCCCACTGACAATGACCTTGAGGTAACTATAGGACCCACATGAACAGAGATGCACAACCACTTACTCACCCAGGCACATACAAATTTACCAGCTACTTGGATGAAGTTATTTTTAAAGTAACTTTCCAGTGAAAATCTCACTTTTTAAATGTTCTGTTAACTCGTACCCAAATAATGTTGTTGACTCATCCTATCCTCGTATGTGGCCAAAGCATACATTTAAAAAAACACTTCAAAAACCCCACCTCAGACTGTTTAAAAATGCAGTCATTCATATACAGACTTACAAATTAACCAGCTACTCAGGTGACTGGTTCTTTAATTGTCTTTGTTATTTTTGTATCTGCTCTACAACATGTTATTTTGTTTTTACATGTTCATGTAATTTTATAAATTGAATAATTTCTGATTAATCCCACTCTTTAGTTACTGACTTTTAGTTACTGACTCATTCCTCTCCCGTCTCTTTCAGAGAGTCTTTCTCTGGGATCTGGATGAGACCATCATAATTTTCCACTCTCTGCTCACCGGCTCCTTCGCTCAGAAGTTTGGCAAGGTGTGTCTTTGGGAATGAAGAAACATTGGGGAAATCACAACTATCATGTTTTGCGCTGTAATCTATTATTTTAGACATCTGTATAATAGAGAGAATTTCTCTGTTGATGTGGTAAGATTTCTATTGATATGAATATAACCTCTGTCCTGTTGGGGTTGAGTAGGACCCTGCCACAGTACTGAACCTGGGTCTTCAGATGGAGGAGCTGATCTTTGAGCTGGCAGACACGCACCTGTTTTTCAATGACCTGGAGGAGTGTGACCAGGTCCATGTTGAAGACATGGCTTCTGATGACAATGGACAGGATCTGAGGTATGGACATGTCTTCAGTTATGATGCTGCTGGAAACAACCAGTAAATGCAAAAGGCCATACTATTTAGCTAAATAATGAGGATTTGTGATGCTTATATCAGGAAACGGTAGTGACTCAGTGACCCTAATTTCCTCGCTCGCCACATACAATCCTCTCATCAGCACCTATAACTTCCTGGCGGACGGCTTCAACGGCCCCAGTGGTGGAGGGGCCCCAGGGGCCACTACAGGAGTCCAGGGTGGAGTGGAGTGGATGAGGAAACTGGCCTTCCGCTACCGCCGTCTAAAGGACCTCTACAACGGATACAAATGCAACGTGGGAGGTGAGATGTGTGACAACTGTGTTTGTCTTCAAATTTGGACTAATCACCGGACTGTGACTTACTGGGAAACCCTTAGGGCACGGCGTCCAAACACTGGTGACATCTGAATATTAATATCCGCAATATTACTTTGAGACGTTAAAGTTGATGCATTGTTCAAATAAAAACTGTATGCTTTTGTGTACTCTTGCCCTGTCATAGTATCGCCTGGGAGGAATATTCCTGTTTGTGCACAGTAATTTTTTTGTGTGCAGCATCCTGGAATCTAGAATCTAACCAGACATTGATATAACAGCCAGACCTAAAGCCAGATTCCAATAGATGGAAAAAGAATAGGGCGACGATGGGGAGGTTGTAAATGTGTTCCTGCGCCATCTCCTGGTTTCTGTGGTAATAACCTCTAAACGCCCTGCTCTGATGGTATTGTTTTTATATACGGCATCAATGCAAGAAATGAGTGATGCTATATTTGTGTTATTGGGCCTTTCCTGGTAATAACACATCTAACTCCTCTGCTCTCCTCCAGGCCTGCTGAGTCCCATGAAGAGGGAGCTGCTCCTTCGACTGCAGTCTGAGATGGAAAATGTGACGGACGCCTGGCTTAGTACGGCACTCAAATCCTTGCTGCTCATCCAGTCCAGGTCAGCACAGTGAGTTTGACATTTTAGACATTCTATGTTCTTATTTTACAGTGTAATTTGATGGGTTTTTATTTTTTTTTACTGAAATTTGGAAGTGTATAGTAGTGGAGTTTATTGTGGCCTTACTCACTGTGTGTGCATCCGTGTCCACAGGGGTAAGTGTATGAATGTCCTGGTGACGACCACCCAGCTGGTGCCTGCTCTGGCCAAGGTGCTGCTCTACGGCCTGGGGGACGTCTTCCCCATAGAGAACATCTACAGTGCCACCAAGATAGGTAAACTAACACACAGACCTTAACCCATGTTCTCCATAGCCGTGGGGTTTAAAGGATTTGTATTTGATCCAAGGTGGATGAAATGGATTAAATCCAGCATTTGAGTATCTCAGCTGAAAGTCAATCTACTAGTGTGTGTCCTTGTGACTATTTACTTATGATTTTGCTGTGGTCTTTCTGTAGGGAAAGAGAGCTGCTTTGAGCGCATCGTCTCTCGCTTTGGGAAGAAGGTGACCTATGTGGTGGTAGGAGATGGCCGTGATGAGGAATTTGCAGCAAAACAGGTAGGCCTATGTGTATTTGGGTATCGGCTGCATATTACAAGGTATTAAGACTGAACAAACAGCCGGCAGTAATTCTTCTTTGTTGCATACAGTATGTCAAGTACTGCTGGTATTCACCATTTACACTCAACACTCCAGTAAATTAGTCTTGGTGTATTGATTTGACTGTTGGCATCTCTGCTCTGTTTTTGCAGCACAACATGCCTTTCTGGCGTATCTCCACCCACGGGGACCTAGTATCCCTGCACCAAGCTCTGGAGCTCGACTTCTTGTAGAGCGGAAGGGATAGAGGTCTGACACAGAGGGAAACAGTCAGTCACACCACTGTTCGCTTGTGGAGTGACTTCTTTTCTTTATTATTATTATTAGGTACTCGGCTCTACCCCAGCCCTCTGAAATACACACACACACCCTTACACACCTGCTGGCCCTAGTGAGTTACTCTTGCCCCAGTGTGATGGCCATGGACTGAACTGAGGTGGACTTGGGGATGGCAGTGGTTGGGAAGTAGACTGGACAGATATACTCTCTGATGCAGGGCTCCTGCCCAGCAGCACTCTCCCTATGGCAGCTATCCTGACACTGGGCACAGCAGTCAGAGAGGACACAACTAAAGGGAAGAAGACAAACCTCTGGCTCCACAACCCACAGGCTGTTGTTCCTCTGTGTTCATCCCAAATGACACCCTATTCCCTATGCAGTGCACTACTTTTGACTAAGTAGTGACTATATATGGAAACGGGTGCCATTTGGGATGCACACTGTCTCTCATTCGTGGATCGACCAAAGCAAAGGTCTGCAGCAATGTCGGGCATCACGGACGGATGCTTTGGATTGTTTTAGAGCCCTCAGTAGCTATACATGAAAGGATAATGTCACTAAATTAATTATTTTTATCATTTTTAGGTTATTTTGCACTCATTCCAAAGCTTGAAAACAGAATTCAATGTTACTGAGGCAGCATTGAGTGGGGTTGGTAATTGATTTAGTTTTTCTAAGCATATGATGAGATGGCTACTTAGGAATGACCTTCAATTGCCTTCTGGATGTAACCTTTCTACTAGCTATACTCTAGTACTGACAATGTCCTCCATGGAGATAGAATGTTGTGTTCATTATAAAACCACCCTTCTTTCAGCTGTCCCGACCTCTCCACTGTGTCAGACTTCAACAGCCTAACAGTCTTCTGTGGTCTTTTTACATAAACTGATGTGTGGCAAAGACAATGACTCAATGAAGAACCTAGCCTGTACTTCACTGCATGATATCTATGGACCCCAGGTTGCTGTATATTATTACCTAAGATAAGCCAAACCAGGCCTTTCTGTAAATTAACTTTAAAAGACCAAGGATGGGCCTTCAAAACAATGTGTAATTTCTTTAGCATTGTGCTGAAGTTCAATGTGTGTACATGTATACATAACCTTTTAGAAGCTGTCCCCACTGGGCTAACTGTTCCTCAGAGCACAGCCCTAAGTGTCCTTGAATTCCTGCAAAGGGACTTAAACTTGACAAATAGCATTTAAAAGCAGTTCGCTGAAAGGAATGGCAAATGGCACAATTCAATCACATGTTGTTTAAGATACAGTGCAATTGTTGTTATTGTTCAATACTGGAAATTATGTTAGACCAAGTCACAGGAGGTTTGTCTGGTCAATGTGGTCCTGATTACCTCGCATGACAGATATTTTCCATCACAAAGATCAACTGCTTGAGTCATTGATAAATGGAAATGTGTGTAGGTCGCAATTGTAAAATCAATCTATAGTTGATTTGTATGGTGCGGGTCACACACAAGCCCAGATACCATTATTTCAATGTGGTGGGTAACTTACCAAAAATATGTGTTGAATTATTTCCCAAGTGTGACATCAGTTTCCAAATACCACAGATTTTCCTATCGTCACATTTTGAATAGAGAAACAGCAGCATACAAAGATATGTCCCCAAGTTGGTAATTCATCTGTGAACTAGCTGGGGTGCCCAAAAAATATACAGCCGCTGTCTGTTTGCAGTGTAGTCAGTCGATCTACCCTCGTCATTATACATATTGGGGGGGAAAACAGGGATGATCGTGCAATACATTTCTGGTCAGTGGTAATGGTATGCCTGTTATTAACTGGTCTATATTTCAAGGGACATTTTGTTGCCGCATGTAGCTAGCTGGTCAAGAGAGGTGGTTAGAGGGTTGATATTATTAAACCCTGGTCTGTGTGAGATTAGGACTAAACAATACTGAGCCTGAAGAAGATTTGGCAGTTTTACACACCCCTGCAGCTTGACCGTAAAGAATGTGTTCTTTGTGTATTTGTTTGCATCTTTCTAGAGTGTCTTGTACATATTTATATTGTGCCTTTTTAGCCATCTATATTGTATATGAATATATCATCTCTAAGGGAAATACTTAAGTTGTGTTAAATGCATTTATCAAACATGGTTGTTGTTACACTTTAGTTTAAGTGTTATTTTACTAATACCTTTTTTTACCGTCATTAATCGGTGCTGAAATCTTTTATTTGTAACTATCAGTAGCACTGAAAAGCTTACTGTATGTGAATAATGTATTTTTTTCCTTTTGAATAAGTTTTATTTTCTTGTTTTGATTGTCCTGCCGATGACAAATGTTACAGCGGAAATTCTCTCCTTTAAAGACGATTCGCAGCTTTGTTCACCAAGTCATAGCATCCTTCCCTTTGTTGAAAACTGAATCCCAATGCTGTCACGTAGCATTTGAGTCGCTGTGACTGGCTTTTACTGCTTAGACAATCAAATCTGTATCACATGGTACTTTGAATGGTGCCCAGATCCACCGCCTATGGTGAAGCATGTATATAGACTTGCAGTATGTTTGGTGTATGTTCTCCTAAAACAGTACATGTTACTACCTAATGGAGTTAAGAGGAAATGGATGCATTGTAAAATGATGAATTAGATCCTTTAGAATGGAAGGGTGTCCTGGACATGGCATTTTGTGAAGTTGACACACATTTGGAAGTCAGCATACCCAAACCAAAATCCCTTTTATTGTTGAACTGATCATTAGATCATCTTTAGTTTTGTTTGCCTTTCACCCTTTTGGTTGGTATGATTTAGTTTGTTTTATGTTAGGTGTTTACGGTGCATGTATTTCTATCAGAGATGGTTTCTGATTTAAAGTACTCTGTTGCTACAAAAATTGATTGTTAAAAAAAAAGCTGGGTCTGCTTTTTGCATTTCCCTTGGATTTGTGTTGAAGACTAAGAACTATGTACAATTTTATAAGTGCATTTTTTTTGACCAGTCTCTGTTGGCTGTCATTGTAGTGTTTTACATTTCAACTGTCAAATGCAAGGAGCTATGAAGGCACAGCTTTGTAGGGACATATCTGGCTCAACTTGATCATGTTATTTCTTGAATACTCAGCTAGTGTGACTATCTTCTGTAGAAAAAAAGCCTTGATGATTAAACATTTAAGTGACTTGTTTTCCCACCCCACTTTTTTTGTCTGGGACTGGAACACTGTTGAAGGCCCAATAAGGTTGTCCTGTGTATATTAACACTCAAGGCAATTGTAAATACAAATAAAATGACTTTGAAAGTGCCTGGATTTCATCGTCTTTGCACATTTTATAGTCATGTTTGCATACAAAGAACAAAAAATGCAAATGTACACCATAAAGTGCTTCAGAACCTCTCTCTAGCAGCTGTATGAAAATGATTGTGTGAGAGATGACACTTATTAAATCCCCTGAGTTTATTACCATATAATCATAAAAATGTTCACGCTGGAGGCCCTGCTAACATTTCAGTATGTAACCCTGATCAGCTGTGGTCATGAGACTGCAGTAGTAAGAACTTCATGACAATGATACACATTTCTGGAATGTTTACCGTGCTATGGGAAGCTCAATTCGTCTAATAGTTTGCCCCGATGACTTCAGAGGCTCTGTCCCCTTCCTCTGATGGAATCTACCACCGGCCCGGTTCAAATCGTCGGCAGCTCAGAGATCAGAAATGTTTTGATTTCTGGATTAACAACCTTGTGCTATACTGGGGCACAAGGTTAAGGCTATTACTCAGTGGCTTTCTTCCATGCTATGCCAGAGGCCTGGGTCTAACGACTTCAAACTGCCTAATTCGGAGCTGCTAAAGCAGGATTTTAAAGACTCAAGACAGCGGTCAATCATCATCTTTACAAATGTGATCACTGTCCTATTGCATGTATTAAACCCTTTGATGCATACAATCACATATTTGTGATCATTGTTGAGTGCACGGTCCCTGCAGCGAACCATCACTAATATGATTGGAACAGGAGCAACAGAACGTATGTTGCAACAAACGCGTCTAAACTATCATTGTCTGAAAAGCATCCAAATAATGTTTTGTACTAATTGGAAATAAGTCTTCACAACTTTATTCCTCAATTTCATCTTTTATTGTAAAAGATAAACGCGAACATCATCCAATCATCACCCGAACACATCCACAGCCAAACTCATTCCATAAACCAGTCTAAATAACAGGTGTAGCTGACCAAAACATAAGTTAGTGACTTAACAGTTAGACTTATTTACAATGTGCCACATCTCTGGTGAGCACAAGGGAGAAATGCAATATTGTTTAGAAAAGAGATGCGTGTCAGCTAAATTAACAGCAGTTAAATTCTTTATGATGGCAGCCATGTTTGTTTGACAAGTGAATACTCCCTAATCCCAGAATGCCATTCACTATAAAATGCAAATAAACAAATTCAACAATGGCTGCGCCCTTTGCCTGAAAAATTTAGATTTGTAATATGCTGAAAAGTGGCCAAACTTCAATGTACTTGTTATAGTGTATACAAGAACTGGAGCACATGACTTGACAAGTCATTTACAGTTTTTGACAAATCACAAAGCAAATAAAATGTTATCACCTCTCAGATCATCACTCCAAATAGAAGCCTACTGCCTAGCCTAACCATACGAAAGTTTATCAGGGTTGTCAAGTTTGGATGAAACCACTATGATGGGGGATTTATCAATAAATATGGGCAAACACAGGAGAAGTTTATAAGCTAAATAAAAAATAAAACCCCTGGAGGGGGGGGGGGGGATGCGCTGGCAGCCCTGAGGTACCATAGTTACAATCTGATGCCACGTTCAAACAACTGGGAACTCAGAAAGACAACTTTGAACTCTGAAAAAAAAAAAAAAACCCTGGGATTCTTTTTTTGAACGGTCATCCAACTCGGGCCTCTTTCTAGAGCTCCAACTTTCCGACCTGAAGATCACTGACATCATGATTTGACCCCGAGGAGGTGCGGTATATAGCCAATATACCACAGCTAAGGGCTGTTCTTATGCACGACGCAACACGGAGTGCCTGGACACAGCCCTTAGCCGTGGTGCATTGGGCATATATCACAAACCCTCGAGGTGCCTTATTGCTATTATAAACTGGTTACCAACATAATTAGAGCAGTAAAAATAAATGTTTTGTCATACCCGTGGTATATGGTCTGATATACCATGGCTGTCAGCCAATCAGCATTCAGTGCTGAACCAACTAGTTTATAATAACCTAATATCCAACGTTTCGACAGAACAGCTGTCTTCATCAGGGTATAATGACAAACACTACGGGGCACTAGTTTAGTGTCTAAGGACACACACAGGTGTCTGTAATCATGGCCGGGTGTGGCCTGATATCATTGGTTAATTCCCAGATTCCCAAAAAACATGAATGGATAGCATACCATAGCAAAATCACAATGGTTTCAGATCAAAGTCTAATTGAGACCAAAGGGCGCAAGGGTCTTTAAATGAAAGATCCAGGCATCCTCTCGTTGTAATAATAAATTGTCGAGGTCACCCCATCTCCTAGGGAGGGTGACATGTTCGATGCCGATATAACGTTGGGGCGAAATCGAGTGGTTCACTTCCAAAAAGTGCGCCGCAACTGGGTAAATCGAGTTTTTGCACCTAATGGTGCTACGATGCTCCGAGATTTGTACTTTTAATTCGCGCTTTGTTTTACCCAMATACTTTTTACCACATGGACAAGTTATAAGATAAATAACTGCCTTAGTGGAGCACGTGATAACACCTTTGATAGGGATCTGTTTCCCTATTTGGGAGTGTTTGATTGATCTACATTTTTAAGTGCCATTGCATTGAGCGCAGCCATTACACTAGTAGTTTCCATCCAGTAGAGGCGCAAATAGACATTGTGCAGGGATATGTAAGGGTGGTAAATCAGTTTATCTGAGATTTCTGCCCAGCGAGAATACGACCAAGTGAGGGTCCGATACTGTCATCGGATCATAGAATGTGCCAATGTTTGTGAAAGATTCCCGTAATTTGTTCAGAACACTTTGAATAGCGTGTAGCTAGAACGCAAGAATGCTTATTTTTGCGACCCTTGAAAGAGTTTATGTCTCGATTAGTTTTGACATTTTCAATGACAGTATTAATCTGACCATTTTTGTACCCCCTCCTTTAATTTGCTTTGCGTCTCAGACATATTTCTGTCGAAGTCTGTTTTTTTGCAAATTCTTTTGATTCGAGAGAATTGGCTATAGGGCAAACTGTTTTTCAAGAAACTGTTACGATCAGTAGGTTTCCTGTAAAGATCAGTGTGTAGAACATTATCCTCAAACAAAATCAGAAGATCAAGGAAACTGATTTGACGTGTGTCAGATTGCATAGTAAATCTCAGGTGCTCAGAACAAGAGTTAAGAGAAGCATGGAATGCCTGGAGCTGTTTCACTTCACCCCTCAATAGAACAAAAATATCAATGTACCGTTTCCAAATAAGAACGTTAGACAATATGTTTTGTTGTTGAGAGGATTGAAAATGGACTGTTTCTCCATGTAACCCACATACAAATGAGCATAGTTAGAAGCCTTAGTGGATCCCATAGCAGTACCCCTCGTCTGAATAAAGAAATCATTTAGAAATATGAAGTAGTTGTGTGCGAGTACTATTTCAGCCAATGTTATAATGCATTCACTGGAAGGTAGTTTATTGGGGTCACGTTGCAGAAGAAAATGTTCCATGGCTTCAATACCGGCCTCGTGTGGAATATTCTGTATAACGACTCAACATCAAAAGTAACTAACAATGTATTATCAGGGAGAGGATCAAGAGATTCACTAATAGAGATCATACTGCTGGTGTCCTGGTTTTGTAACATTCTTGTGTAATTTCGGCAAAGTATAGAAAGTGACACTTTTAGGGTGTTGAATAACCAAAAAGTCATGTTCTTTTTTGGTGATCTGACCAGAACTTAAATACCCATCTAGGACAGTAAAGATAGTGTTCTGAAATTAGGAAGTGGGGTCACTTCTGAGTTTCTTGTAAGAGGTGTTGTCAAGCAGTGACACTCCTTTACATAAACTGTACTATCCATGAGTATAACCGACCCACCCTTATCAGCAGGGCGGGTAAGGACTGACGTATCGGATTGTAAATCAAGCAAAGCTTGTGTTTCATTCTCTTAAATTATGGAAGGATATGTACTCCTGTTTTGTTCTGAAGGAGATTACCAACATATTTTTCAACGAGTCTGCAATATGTCTCAATAGAGTGATTGCGATTGGCTGGATGTACAAAATAACTCTTACTTCTAAAAGGAGTTGGAGTATGTGCAGGTGAGCAACCTACATGTTCAGTAGAAATATCACGATTAGGGGAGCTGGAGTTTTCCATTAAACAGATGTTCCAACATCAAAAAAACCCTGCTAGCCAGCACCTCGCCTAAACAGGTGTGCCTTTCTTTCGCCTCCAGATTCATCTGTAAAAGAGACATTGGTCTCAGCATAACTCCCTGTCAAAATAAAGTTTAAATATTTTTTTTTAAAGGAACTTGGTATTTTCACCAGTGTGGGAAGAGCTGACAGGCATCTGTCATGTGGATTCCATCTCCACATGTGACAGATCATTTAGTCATTGTGGGTAAATTGTGACTGAATGACTAATTGAGACTGACTGCAGTGTCGGCTGCAATGTCAAACAAGCCCATACAGCCTTCTCCATGTGTAGGAGGTCTCTGATGATCCATTCAGGAGTAGAAGTTATCAGCTAAGTTCCTCATCCTCTTATTGACTCTGATGACCGGTTCTGGAGGGCCTGATGAGGTTTTGACTGCTTCTGTAGGACCCATTCTATGGCTCATAAGCCTAGAGTCCACTTCGTCATGGCAATCTGAGGTGAGATCCTCTGGCTCAGACCTTGGCTCTGGCTCGAGGCAACCCTCGTCTTCTCTTAGCTGTGTGATCTTTGGGTGACTGTACTTGTAGTATATCACCTTAAGACCGAGCCCAACAAGGTAGAATGAGATCATAATGCCAAGGATGACATGGGGATCTAGTGGCAGTTCTAAATATGGAGGGTTCTTCTTCATCTGCCACACCCAAAGACCACAAAGCATACCAATATCCACTCCTATCCAGGTGTGGTAGAGGGTGCTCTGGCACCTGGTGTCCCCCTTTATCACATTGAACCAGCTGAAATACCAGATGAGTCCTATGGTGGCCCGGTAGAGCCATTCTCCACCGGCGCTATCCATGAAGTCTGTCTTGAGTTGCCAGGCGAAGAAAAAGAGAACCATCCAGGAAGACAGGAAGTGGGCAGTGATAAAGCAGGGGAAGGCTGAGGCAAAGAGGGCGACTGCTGCCACACGTGGACCAATAAGGAGCAGGTTCCACAGGAAGTAGACCACGGAGGAGAACCAGCCCTGCTTGGCCTTGTCAGGGAGGAAGGAGCGCAGGGAACGGTGGTACATGGTCACACTGACGGCGATGGCAGATGCTGAACCAAGTGCCTTCAAGACTGAGGGAGAGAGAACACCAACACGGGATGTTAAATAACAGACTGATCAACTAACTGACAATGGATGAAATTATAAAAATGTATCATAATGTTTGGAGTCTGTACTCTTAGATTATGAGTAGGGTCAGGAGAAAACTCTGAAGCCTAGTTACAGGGCAATATCAGCCACAAGGTGTCATACCTTTAGGACTGTCACATTTGGCTCCCTATTTTATGCACTACTTTTGACGAGGGCACATAGGGCTCTGGTCAATGTTGTGTATGATATAGGGAATAGGGTGTCATTTGGGATGCAGTCTCTGTCTATACATGTACAGTGGGGAGAACAAGTATTTGATACACTGCCGATTTTGCAGGTTTTCCTACTTACAAAGCATGTAGAGGTCTGTCATTTTTATCATAGGTACACTTCAACTGTGAGAGACGGAATCTAAAA